>NC_047084.1:327886553-328146553 GCF_902459505.1 Geotrypetes seraphini | reverse complement strand
CGAAGGAATGAGGCCGGATTGGCCCATCCATCCTAAAGCTCCGCCTACTGGTGGGACCTAAGGCGCGTGGGCCAATCAGAATAGGCCCTGGAGCCTTAGGTCCCACCTGGGGGCGCGGCCTGAGGCACATGGGCCCAACCCGACCATGTGCCTCAGGCCGCGCCCCCAGGTGGGACCTAAGGCTCCAGGGCCTATTCTGATTGGCCCACGCGCCTTAGGCCCCACCAGTAGGCGGAGCTTTAGGATGGATGGGCCAATCCGGCCTCATTCCTTCGTTGGCTGCCTGCCGGACAGGCGGGTTTGGCTCCCGTCTGTCCGGCCAACTACCAAAGGTACGGGGAAGGGGGGTGGGGGGGTCGTGGGGGTCGCCAGGGGGGTCGCGGGTCGGCTGGGTGGGCGGTCGGAGGTTCTTGGGGGGGGCGGTCGTTGGGGGGGAGGGGGGTTTGCGTCGAGGGCAGGAGGGCCTGGGATCCCTCCTGCCCGTAATGTAGTGCGGGGTGGGGTTAGGGGGTCGCCGTGGCCAGGAGGGTTTGGGCTCCCTTCTGGCCCAACTACCAAAGGTACGGGGAAGGGGGTGGGGGGGTCGTGGGGGTCGTCAGGGGGATCGCGGGTCGGCTGGGGGGCGGTCGGAGGTTCTTGGGGGGGGGCGGTCGTTGGGGGGAGGGGGGTTTGCGTCGAGGGCAGGAGGGCCTGGGATCCCTCCTGCCCGTAATGTAGTGCGGGGTGGGGTTAGGGGGTCGCCGTGGCCAGGAGGATTTGGGCTCCCTCCTGGCCCGATATTGTTGGGGAGTCGGCGGTCCTTCGGGGGGAGGGATGTATCGGACGTCGGGGGGGGCATCAGGCTTTCAGGATGGGGACAGACCTTCAAGGGGGGACAGTGCACGGAAGTCAGGGGGGGTGAACGGAGAGTCGGGACAGCGCACGGAAAGTCAGGGCAGTGCACGGAAGTCAGGGGGGGTGAACGGAGAGTCGGGACAGCGCACGGAAAGTCAGGGCAGTGCACGGAAGTCAGGGGGGGGTGAACGGAGAGTCGGGACAGCGCACGGAGAGGCGGGGCAATGCACGGAAGTCAGGGGGGGTGAACGGAGAGTCGGGCAGCATGCGCGGTATAATCGTGAGCGCGTTATACCAAAGTTTTTGTGCTTATCATCGTGATTTCTGCGCGCTATACACGTGTGCGCGTTTTATACGGGTGCGTGTTATTTGCGTGAAAATACGGTATCTATCTATCTATCTATCTATCTATCTATCTATCTATCTATCTATCTATTTATCTATTTATCTATCTATCTATCTATATTTCATTTTATATCCCGTCCTCCCCAAAATGAACTCAGGACAGGTTACAGGTTAACATATATAACTTAAATCTTCATTTTTCTTTACATTCCTTTATGTAAGAATTGATTCTTTTTGTGTGTTTATTCTATTTTAAGAATTCAGACTATGGAAGAACCAGGCAACAGCAGCAACCAGAATATTTACCCTGCCTACCAGGGCAACCAGCAGGTACAAGCATTCCTGTGCTAATTTGTCTCTTGTAATTTGGCAGCCCCTGCACCATACCAGCTAAAGCATAAACATGAATAAACTGCATTCCTTCCCCTCCCCTCCCCTCCCGCCCCCCCCCCCTTTCCCAATCATACTTTTTTTCATCCCTGGATACATTTTTTGGGGTGGACTTAAATGTTGTCCTAACATTTCATTTGCCCAGGATATTCACCTATCAGGGCTCCAGCACAGAATATTCAGGTGGTTGACATTTCCCAGAAGTTATCCAGGTATGGCTGATATTTGTTATATCCTAAAAACTTACTGGGCATAGTTCTACATTTCATATGGTTGAGCATCCAGGGTTAGTGATCCAAGTACCAGCAGTGAATATCTGCAGTGCCCATATAACAGCCAGGTCTGCCCCTGCTCCATTTCTGGACCACCCTGGCACTAATGGGTATATTTTGTGCAAGCCACCTCAAGTTATTTATTTAAAAATTTATATACCGTATATTAACTATAGGGTTTACAAAATTACGATCATAATAAGTTAAATACCACATACAGACACAGTTGCAGAACAGCTCTCATAAAAAAACCCTAATTCAGGAAAGCGTTAGGCATTACAATGCTGTCTGAGAAACATAAATTCTATAATCAGCAATTATGTGCATAATTGCCATTATAGAATACTAGTATAAGTCAGTATTTATGAACTAACATTTAGGTGTGGCTAGTATAGAGATCTATACTAGCCACGCGTCAGAACCTCGCCGGACCAATGCTGACTGAACATTTAAGCTAAGTTTTTTTTGAACTCATGTTTTTTGAAGTCACTTAGAAGTTGAATATTTATTTCACTATATGGACATAAAAATATTTATGAGCGTTTTTCAACAAGCACTTTTAATTACCTTTTACTTCAAAATGGTGCAATGATAGATTCTGTAAGAAGCTCTTTAGGGGTTTGTTCCCCACATCGAGTTTTTTTATTCCATCTTGGATTCTGAGCGCCACTCAAGTTTAAAAAGGTATTTAAAGTACTTCCGTTTGTTCCTTTACTGGTCTTTTTGCAAATTACGGATTTTTAGGAACAATTCCTTGTTTGATTACTACCCAGTTGTTTGTATTAGTATAGAGATCTGACATTAAATGTTGCAGTTGCGTGTGCAATGGACCTGATTCTGGAAGCTTAGACACATAAATGATTGATATGCTTCTGACCTGGCCATACTCCTGTCATATGCACATCCCCCCTTACCAAAAACGTGCATCCCGATTGGCTGCCAGATTGCGGTAGTACACCTACCACTACCTAAAAATTGGGATGCATGGTAAGAGAATCAGGCCCTATATGTAGATTTTAAGAACTAACCTCTGCATATGGCACCGAAGGTTGTGCTCATACAACTTAATTGATTAGCTTAATCGGTGCTGGCAATTGTTAATTAATACCTGTTAATTGACACTAATTGGCAATAGTTTCTTCTATAATATGTCATTTAAATCTAACAATACATTTGATATGGCAAGTCAGTTGGGTATTTGAGTAAGAAATACCATTCGAAAACATTGGCCCATTTTGTCTATTTATGAAGAATTTACATCTCCTTCAATTTTTGTATATCGGAGAGGGAAAACTATCAGAGAGACACTTACATATAAATGTTTGAACTATATTCCAGCAAATGTGGCAGTTGTCAATGGTAGTTGTCCTTCCAGGTACATGTCATCTATAAATCATATAATTTTTTTCAAGAACAAATATCTCATGTTCATCAAAAGGGGTAATTTATGCTATAGAGTGTTCATGTAACAAATTATACATAGGTCGCTCTATGTAGCCCATAAATATTAAATTAACCAAACATAAATCTTGATTGAAAAATCTGGTGCCACTTGCACATTTAGAATCTCATTGGGAACAAATGGGACATACTTTGTTAGATTTTAAATGGCGTATTTTGGAAGACATTGCTGTAGGGTGGTGATATTGAAGCACTTTTGAATTATAAGGAGCAACGCTGTATCGTTGAACTATGGGACTAAATGCAGAACTTGATTCGACGTCCCTATTGCAAGTACCCAATCAGTGAATGCCACATATGTAATGATGTCAGTGATCAGCTGATTTTAGCAGCAATTTGAATGCCGAACAGCCATATTACAGAACTTAAGCTACTGAAGAGACTAACAGAGAATGATGCATTAACCATATAATTTTATATGGGCTTTCTTTGTCTATTTCTTTGAATTGAAGAACTTTTTGATAGTTTCTTAGAAGAGGAAAAGTTCATAGTCTGTTATTGAGAAAGACATGGGGGAAGCCACTGCTTGCCCTGGATTGGTAGCATAGAATATTGTTACTCCTTGGGTTTTGGCCAGGTACGAGGGACCTGGATTGGCCATCGTAAGAACAGGCTACTGGGTTTATTGGACCATTGGTCTGATCCAGTAAGGCTATTCTTATGTTCTTTTGTTTTTTAGCGACCTTGCCCTGATGAAGATTTTTTGTGAAATGTGCATGTTGGTAGCAGGTCTGAACTTCAATTTAAGGTAAGTGTCAAATTCTATTACATGAAATTAAAAATTGTGGAATTTGCAAAAGCTATAAAAATTGAAATTTATAAAGACAAATGGGCCGTGGAAGAGGCTAGTGGCAAACACTCAATAAAAAAGTGATTAATCAATTGAGTGCCGCTTCTGAAGGCCTTTTAAAATAAGGTTTCTCGGCCTATTGAAAACAGGTTATTGTGGCTGGTTTTATGAGACAATGAATAGATTGATTGCCAGCTATAAAAAATTGTGACCGTGTTTAAAGGGAAAACTCTTTAAGATAAGTGTCAGTGATAGTTTGCTCTGTTGAAAAGGCTGCCCTTGGTATTTCTGTTCTGTGAGCAAGAGATGGCTTCATTCTCCAACAGTATCGGGTTGGAGCGTTCTCTCTCACTAATAAACCAACTTGATGAAAATGCAAAACTCCCTCAAACAAATCATGCAAAATATATTGGCAGCTGGTAGTGATGTTGGCAGATGATATAAATCAAACAAAACAGTATTTTATATTACTTAATGCACCTTCCATGTAAACTTGTTTTACCTTCGTGTTTTTGCACTGACATTAATCTAATGCAGGAGTATAAATGGAAGAAAAAAAGAAAATCATTCATTAATCAGTGCGACATCAAAACATGAAAGTTTACAATCTACTTCTCAGCTTTTTAAATCCATCCAGTATTATAGCCAAATACTAGAAAATGCATAGAAATGTATTCCAAGATGCATAATAGAGAATGACATGGGGACAAATTTGTCCCCGTCCCTGCAGAAATTAAATTTCCCCATCCCGTTCCTGTTAGTTTTGTCATTATCATTGTCTCTGTCCCTGTCCCTGCCCCATTCCTGTAAGCTCTGCCTTAACCACAAAAGCCTCAAAGTGTTTGAGGCTGTGCAGATGGGGCAGGGACAGGAAAAGAACTTGCAGGGACAGGACTCCTGCAGGGACGGGGAAAAATTTGTCCCTGTGACATTCTCTAATGTATAACAGAGTAAAATATTGTATGCCATACTATATAACTGCACAGAGAAGTCTCTCATTTTCCTTGGATTAAATTGTGTGGTAATTGAAGTAGCCCAAAAGTGACAGGGAATGATTTCATTTTGCGCTAACTAAGATAACTAACTAAGATAATAAAAAGAGAGTTAAAAAGGTACTGTACATGCCCTTTATTGAGCATTGATTGCATTCAACTCAGTTTTCAATTAGCTCATTGAGGGACTTGAAATTTGAAACTTGCAACTGCTTTTAACTGTAAAAAGCTAGCGAAAAATTACTTAGACAAAAACTTTGGTCCCTTGCCACTTTATCAACCATGAACTGCCTCCAATTCTTAAACTATGTCCCTCTTTCTTCTGTGAGTAAGATTCAAGAAAGAAAAATCAGCCTGCAGGTCTAAATTTGGACTTTGGTGGGCAAGTTGAATAACAAGAACCAACCACAAAAATTTAAAGTAGAAGTGTTTCTATGAAAAAAAACCCAATGGGAGGTTATTATCACAGACAGGCTAAAAATAAAGCCAGAGGAGGAGGACAGAAGGAACAGACAAGCAAAGCAACCATTTAGTTTATTAGTGGAAGATGGTCAGTTAATCTATGTATGGAAGGAGATTACAGCAAGAGTCATGTGGGATTCATTACAAAAGCAAGATAAAAGAACCAGGTCAATAGTATACTATTTTTACTGAGGAAGCTATATTAAATACATGGCGCAAAAGAAAGGAGATGCAGGACCACATAAGTGTAATGCAGGAGCGGAAGGGACAACAAGAAAATGTGGGGTATCTATTCGATAATCATGTGGCAGCCCCACTCCGTCAGAGGCTGCCAGAATCATAGACTACTCTCATCGAAACACACAAGAGGAAGCCACTAGATCCTAGAGCAGGGGTGTCCAATGTCGGTCCTCGAGGGCCGCAGTCCAGTCGGATTTTCAGGATTTCCCCAATGAATATACATGAGGTCTATTTGCATGCACTGCTTTCATTGTATGCTAATAGATCTCATGCATATTCATTGGGGAAATCCTGAAAACCCGACTGGATTGCGGCCCTCGAAGACCGACATTGGACACCCCTGTCCTAGAGGTTTGATAACCCAGTAGAGATGGGGTTATTTAGCTTCAAATGCAGGGTGGGTGTGGAGCTGGGGAAGAGAGACACTGCTCAGCGTGCCGTCATCATGTAAACCCCCACTCTACATTTGTATCTGAAGAAATGAAGGGTTGCGTGACTTGCCCAAGGTCACAGGGAAAGCCACTGGGATTTCAGCTGGGCTTCCCTGATTTTCAGATAATTACTTTAACCATTAGGCCAGTGGTTCCCAAACCTCTTCCTGGAAGCACCACAGCCAGTCAGGTTTTCAGGATATCCATAGTGAATATGCATGAGAGAGATTTGCATGCACTGCCTTCAATTTTACACAAATTATCTTATGCATAATCATTATGGATATCCTGAAAACCTGACTGGCTAGGTGTGCCCTGAGGAATGAGTTGAGAACCCCCTGCTCTAGTACATAACAGATGCATAAGTCTTTTGGCTCACAAGCCTTGGATAAGATCCCAGCAAACATACAAAAATCCTGGAAGTCAACCATGATTGTATTGCACTTAACTCCAAAACCAACTATACAGTACAGATGTGAATTATCATTTCCTGAAAGATTCACAGAGACAAGGACTAACTGTCAAAAGTTTTTATCAGGACAGGAAAATGTCTTTGCAAGCTATTACAAAAATTTAATCTAGTGCTCTAACTCTGGCTGTTTAAGAAGTGTCAAGATATGTAACAGCTGTGGGTGCCTTCTAAAACCAATAGGAGGAGATATTTTTTCACTCAGAGAATAGTTAAGCTCTGGAACGCGTTGCCAGAGGTTGTGGTAAAAGCGGATAGCATAGCTTGTTTTAAGAAAGGTTTGGACAAGTTCCTGGAGGAAAAGTCCATAGTCTGTTATTGAGAAAGACATGGGGGAAGCCACTGCTTGCCCTGGCTCAGTAGCATGGAATGTTGCTACTCTTTGGGTTTTGGCCAGGTATTAAGGACCTGGATTGGCCACCGTGAGAACAGGCTACTGGGCTTGATGGACCATTGGACTGACCCAGTAAGGCTATTCTTATGTTCTTAGAATGCAATCTGTTATAAGGACATTATGTGACACCAAGGGCTCCTTTTATCAAGGCGCGCTACGGGGGTTAGCGTGTCAGACATTTCATCACACGCAAGCCTAAAAACTAACGCCTCGTCAATGGACTAGTGCGGCAGGTGGTCGAACGCACGGTATTCCGCGCGTTAACCGCCCACCGCACCTTGATAAAAGAAGCCCCAAATATTGTGTGTGTAAGTTACTTTCTGTTCAATTCCTCTTCCCACTGATATTTTTTGGAGAAGATGCTCATTTCCCCCAAGCTATATAAAAAATGAGTCTCATATAGTACATTAAATTGTTTTTCAGATTCCTGCTATATCTTCTCCATGAGTTTGTTGGAAGAAGCTCCCTCTGTAAAAATGGATTCATTCTGGTGTCTGTGCCATACACACCTCGAATGCCCAAACTAAACCAACAAATGGCATGCCAAGTTGATCTATGGTGCATTTCGGAAAGAAATTAAGACTGTACTGTTTGATAGATTCATTTCTTAAATAGAAGCTATATTAATTACAATTAATTTGACTCTGACTATTCCTAAGAAATATGTTGCACTTTTGCTATTTGTATTTTGTATTTCGCTGATTGTCCAGCTCTCTTAAGTGTAAACCGCCTAGAAATCGTTTGATTGTGGCGGTATAGAAGAATAAAGTTATGTTATGTTATGAATGACAACCAGTGAAGCTTTAGATAATAGGGGTTTACATGGTCATATTTTTTAAGGCCAAAAATCAAACGGACTGCTGTATTCTATATTATTCTGAGTCTATTAAGAGGTTTTTTTTAAATAGTTTGTGTATAATTGAGGGCAGTTGGTGTAATACCACTCTGACTTTTCTACTCTCACATTCTAGCCTACATTAATTCCCACTCCCTTCTTGACCTGGTCTGCTAGTCTGCACCTCTCTCAGTTCCTTCTCCTCCGTTCAGAAGCAGGTTCCACATCACCCTTCCCTACTCAGCTTTCATGCCCTGGTCAGCTCATTCATTCCACATCCTGAGCTGGGTAGGCTTTTTTCCAGCTTTCCTCTATTTGTGGCTCCACCTCCCCCCCCAGACGTGTATTGCCTCCTTGTCCTACCCTTCCAGAACCCAGGCACAACTCTGTTCCTTGGGTCCACTCCCGCCTTCTGGCACTCATAGATTCCGGCCAGCAGCAGTTCAAAGCCCATACAAACTGCTCTACCATCTGCAAGCCCCGAGCCTTGGCAGCTCAACAGTCAGCAGCACTGTAGTGCCAGAGTCATAAGTGAATGTGTCTATGTACCCAGTGGTGTAGTAAGGGGGGAGCACCCTGGGCACCATGTTGGTGGGGGGCGCCGGCATCTCTCCTCCTCTCCTGCCTCTACCCGCTCCACCCCCTCACCACGGGCAAGCCCCTTCCCTTCCCCATTCCTCTAATTGTCTACCACCGCGAGCAACAACTACAAAGTGCTCCTCACGACCATATCATCTCTCCCGCACAGGAAGTGACATCAGAGGGAGAGCCGAAGGGGTCACAAGGAGCACATTGAAGTTCTAGAGGTATGGGGGTAAGGGAAGTGGGCGGGCGTGGTAGGGGGGATTGGGGAAGGAGCGGGGGTGGGGGTGGGTGGAGACAAGGGTGGGATGCCACCACCCCAGGTGCCTATCACCCTTTCTAACGCCTTTATAAAATATGTTCTCAGAAGGAGCCCCCATAGCACTTTTTGCATGTGCCTATATTTGCATGTGACTCTTTTTGCATATGTACTTTCTGGGTTTCAGCCAGGTACTTGTGACTTGTATTGACCACGTTTGGAACCAGGATACTAGGTTAGATGGACCACTGGTCTGACCCCGTAAGGCTATTCTTATGTAACTTGTTGCCAGAGGATGTGATAGCAGTTAGCATAGCTGGGTTAAAAAAAAAAACGGTTTGGACGCTTTCCTTGAGAAAAAAATCCATAGTCTGCTATTGAAACAGACATGGGAGAAGCTCCATCCAGCTATTTGGAGATCATGGGTTTGAAGAAAAAGTTGTCCCTTTCAAATCTTATGCTGATTTGTTTCTCTGGCTCACCAGCACACTAGCTTCATTCATTTACAATATTTCATACGTTCGCCAATACATTTTGGTCCATTCATACAAGGGTTTCATGACCCGATGACAATCTTTGTGTAGCAGAGAGTTACCCAAAACAGACTCCCAAATGCATCCCCACCTTTCTTGCCACTTATTACTGTGTGTATCTGGTTTACATCCTGTACAACTGCACGATGTTCTGCTGTTACATAAGACCAGAGCTCTCAGAGCTTAATGAACCCCTTGAGGCATGATGGTTGTGCTGAATAGCGAAAGTCAGCTCTTAACATCCTGAATGTCATGGCTTTGAAAAATCAGGAAAAAAAATAAAAATAAACCACCCCAAACCCTAGCAGTTGGTGAGAAGGATGCTTGGTTATTTTTATAGCACATTTGAAAATCTCTGATCTGAAGATTACCTTCTTGTTACAAAGAAGTGATGGGTTAATCAGTGGGTGTTATCTTAAGATGGCAGGTATGGAACATGTATGTTGTATATGAATTAACATTTCTGAAACTCTGCAGTCTGAGAAAGGCTTGGAAATATCCTAAGTGATGTCAAAATTTAAACACAGAAACAAACAAGACAGCAGATAAAGGCCATAAGGCAGGGGTCCTCAAATCCAGCCTGGTTTTCAAGATGTCCACAATAACTACTTATGAGATCTTTTTGCATGTAATGGAAGCAGTGAATGCAAATAGATCTCATACCTATTCATTGTGGAAATCCTGAAAACCAGGCTGGGTTGCAGATCTCGAGGACTGGATTTGAGGACTCCTATCATATGTTTTATTACCAACTGTTCAGTTCTACATTCTCTTCATTTCCCATAGAGGTCCTCTATACTTTCCTGAATTCAGATACTGTCCTCACCTCAACTGGGAGGATGTCCCTTGCATCTATCACACTTATATCCAGATATATTTCCTTAGATTACTACTACTATTTAACATTTCTATAGCGCTGAAAGGCATTCACAACACTTTACATTTGACATATAATAGACAGTCCCCACTCTCAAGAGCTTACAATTTAGTTTAGACAGACAGACAGCGCATATAGGGGTTGGGGGAGTCCCTTGCAGGGAGAATAATAGGAAGGACATTTGTGATTTTACGGTGAGTGGGAGTTAGGAGTTGAAAGCAGCCTTGAAAAAGTGAGCTTTTAGCTTGGATTTGAATACTGCAAGAGGCGGAGCCTGATGTAATGACTTAGGCAGTCTGTTCCATGTGTATGGTGCAACAAGATAGAAGGGATGGAGTCTGGAGTTGGCAGTGGAAGAGAAGGGTACAGTTAGGAGGGTCTTGCACGATGAACCTAGGTGGGAGCATAGGGGGAGATAAGTGAGGAGAGATAATGAGGAGCTGTAGAATGAGTGCACTTGTAGGTCAATAAGAGGAGTTTGAATTGTATTTAGAAATGACTTGAGGAGAGGGGTAATGTGAGTATGGTGGCTCTTGTGGAATACAAGTCGTGCAGAAGAATTTTGCATAGATTGAAGGGAAGAGAGATGGTTGAGCAGAAAACCTGAGAGAAGCAAGTTGCAGTAATCTAAGTGAGATGTGATAAGAATGTGGATAAGGGTTTTGATACTCGGAAAGAAGAGGTTAGATTTTGGTAATATTATAGAGGAAGAATCAATAGGCTTTAGCAGTTTGATGGATCTGAGCGGAGAAGGAGTGAGAGAAGTCAACGATGACCTTGAGATTGCGAGCTGATGAGACAGGGAGGAAGAGAGTATTGTCCACAGAAATAGAGAACAGGGGGAGGGGTTTAGATGGAAAGATAAGGAGCTCGGTCTTAGCCATATTCAATTTTAGATGGTGGTGAGACATCTAGGCGGCAATGTCATACAGGCAGGTTGAGACTTGGGTCTGGATTCCTGTAGAGATATCTGGCGTGGGGAGGTAGATCTGGGGGTCATCAGCATAGAGGTGATACTGAAAACCATGGAAGGAGATCAGTCAACCGAGGGAATAGGTATATATGGAAAAAAGGAGAGGTTCCATGACAGAGCCCTGAGGTACACCAATTGACAGTGGGATAGCAGTGGATGAGGATTCCCCATCACATACAATGAAAGTGTGGTGGGAGAGGTAGAAAGATATATTTCCTTAGATTACTCCTAAACATTTTCACTTTCAGCCTATGGCCCCCTTGTTCATATACTGTACATACTTTGATCTTTAAGTCTTATCTTCATATGCTTTAATGTAGTGGGACCCCCCCAGCTAGTTGGGTTTTCAGGATGCCCCTAATGAATATGTATAAGAGAGATTTGCATATAATGAGGAGATAGACATGCAAATATGTCTCATGCATATTCATTAAGGATATCCTGAAAACCCAACTAGCTGGGGGTCCCCCAGGACAGGGTTGAGAACCATTGCTTTAAGATAAAGACCACTGAAAATTTTCATATCTATCTCCCTCTTAACCCCTTGTATCTATCCTCTGGATCTATTCCACCTTCTTTATTTTCTTTTGAAGGTATTGTCTCCAGACTTACATACAATAAGTACTTCAAATGAGGTCTCTCCAGAGATTTATATAGAGGCACTAACATTGCCTCTTTCCTGCTGGGGTTTTCTCCCCTTTGCATTCAAGCATCCTTCTGCTTTTTGCCTTTGCCTTTTCTATCTGTTTGGCCACCTTAAAATACTGCCTTGAGAACCCTAGCATAATGTACTGTATACCACAGATTTATCAGATCAAAAGACAGCTCTTCCAAGCATTTAGCTACTTATCTACATCTATATTAGTTTCAATGCCTTTGGGATGAAATTTTATCTTGGCTTTTTATCCTTATCTCATGTAAATGTCTTTGTGCTATGGCTATCTGGCTGTCATTAGTGAGTCATCATGAATGGCCTCCAATATGACCCTGGGCTTTTGTTCTTACATTTCCTTCAACACATAGTTCAAATACTACAAGTGTGGCAACAGACCAAAAATCGGCTCCTTGTAATGTAATCCGGCTCTGTGCAAGAACCACATGTTGCTTAGCCCTGTTTGTAAAAGATATCCCCACAGCACTGTCGGTCACCATACAATTTGGAAAGCAGGAACCAGAATCTCTCTACTTTGGAGAGGAGAGGGTTGGAAGGATACACATGAGAAAAATAAGCTAATAAAATAATGGAAAGTTCAAAGAATGGGACAATAGTATTTCTTCATCACTTCAGTTCTCAGATCACTCTCCTGTTTTGTTTTATTTAATTGCAATGCTTACATCTGTCCAAGACAATAGATATGTGTTGACAGCAGCCAAAAACAAATTGGGAATCTACTCATCGCAAGGCTTTATTTTATTTAGCACCCAACCTTTGCAATAAACTACCAAATTATGTACATCATGAAATAAATTTTAAAGCTTTTAAGACCCTTTTGAAAACTTTCTTTTTACAGCTGGCCTTCGGTTCTGACATTCCCCCAAATGATCATATTTATTAACAAGACACAGAAACATCTTTGTATATTGACGGTCTGAACGGAGGGATATGGGCATCTTTCTTTTTTTCTTCTCTTTTATAGAGTGTGTAAGTTTTTCCTGTATATTACGAAGTTCCTTTCCTTTTTATTGTATTTAATTTAAAATGTTAGCCACTGAGAACTGTTATAAGCTTCGATGGGATATCAAATTTTAATAAACATAAACATATGCTAACAGTTGTATTGGTCCTAGGGAAAAATACATCCTATGTGGGAAAAATGCATCCTATGTGGCCCTGAAGCCTCAAGTACTGTCTGCAGTTAACTTTCAGGCTTCTAACTCCCCCACCCCAGAATCTGATAATTAAACTGATCTATTATGATCACGCCAAAGCATCATTCGTGGAACAGCCTTGTAAAAATGCATAATTGAATGTGAGCTATTAAACAGTTTCATATACACAGTATATACATAGAGATAGCAATTTCCTAAAGCAGATAAATGGGCTAGTTGAAAGTAGAAAAGAAAACAGAAGTAGGGGAGGACTAATAAAATAGTGAGCAAAGGAGACCTTGGAGTCAAAGAATGACAAATGTCAAATATACTGTACTGTAGAAAAAAATAAAATAAAATGTAAACCAACAGGGGACTGCATAAAAAAAACCCCAAAGACAGTGAGAGTTCAGAGGAAGGACTTGATTTGGAGCCATGTTTCAGCGCAAACACCTGCCTGGTCAGTCAACAGGGAGAGGAGCATGAACGGAAATGTGGGAAGACCTGGTACCATGTCAAGTCCTACTGCTGAACTCACTGTCTTTGGGGGATTTATTTTATGCAGTCCTGTTAGTCTATGTTGTGGGGAGTTTTTTTTAACAATACATCTGGCATTTGTCATTCTTTGACTCCAAGGTCTCCGTTTCTCACTATTTTGTTAGTCCTCCCCTACTTCTGTTTTCTTTTCAATTTTCAACTAGCCCATTTATCTACTTTAGGAGATTGCAATCACTAAGTATGAAACATAGTTTATTAGTGTACAAAGGTGGTTGTCAGGGCCTATCGTTTTGCTTAGATTTCAGCTCTGAATATTGTTCGCTAAAAGATACCGAGCTAGGTCTACCATGGTCTACCTCATGGAGAGGCCAATCCTGCCAACAATTCCCAGGTTTAAAGAAAAACCGTGCTCTCTCTGTGGACTGCTGAACCTTTCTAAGGAATATATACAGCAAGAAAGAACACCCGTAAGACCCGACGGGTTGTTGTAGTGGCCATAAATCTAATGATTCAGAAAAGACGAGTGATTCTCAAAGAACCTTGCATGCATAAAATAATCCAAACCTTTCTTAAAACCAGCTACGCTATCCACTCTTACCACAACCTCTGGCAATGTGTTCCAGAGCTTAACTATTCTCTGAGTGAAAAAAAAATTTCCTCCTATTGGTTTTAAAAGTATTTCCCTGTAACTTCATTCAGTGTCCCCTGGACTTTATAATATTTGATGGAGTGAAAAATCGATCCACTTGTGTCCGTTCTACTCCACTCAGGATTTTGTAGACTTCAATCATATCTCCCCTCAGCCGTCTTTTTTCCAAGCTGAAGAGCTCTAACCTTTTAGTCTTTCCTCATACATGAGGAGTTCTGTCCCCTTTAACATCTCGGTCGCTCTTCTTTGAACCTTTTCTAGTGCCACTATATCTTTCATTTGGAGAATCACCCGGCGATGACATGAAATTGACCGGAGTGCTCGCTTTAATATTAATGATCTCATTGTAATACAATCTTAATATTAATGAACTCATTGTACTACGTTTGCATGGCAGAGTTGGAGACTGCTAGGAAGCTCGGAAAAGACCACAGTGAGATGTTGTGAGAATCAGGAAGTATAACACTAGCACACTAAATTGCCTAGAACCAGTTTAGCGACCACCGTTATAGGCACGGTAGATTTTAAGAATCTGGCCTTGGTCATTATTTTCTGTTACGAGTTTAACAGTTTTATCTACAGCCTCCATGTGGATGCAGCAAACAGCCAGGACAGTGCCACAAATTACTGCTTATAGATTCTGATAGGGTTATGCGATATGTACAGGACTGAATTCTATATATAGCGCCTAAAACAATTGGTGCTGAAAAAACCTCACATAAGCGCTGTTCTATAAACCGCACCTACACTTAGGTGAGGTTTACATACTTATGCTCAAAAGCCGCATCTACTGTAAAGTTGGGTGTGGCTGTTTGCACCAACAGAAATGTGGTGCAAATCCTTGCTTCTAAAATTAGATAAGTATGCCCCTTATTCCATAATTACATGTGTAAATGTGCGAAACGACCCAGATCCACCCATGACATCCCATTTCTGCCCCTCCCACTTTTTTGTGCTGTGCATAAAAATTTAGGCCTGAATTCCACGCCTATATTTACACACCTAAATTTAAATTATATCCAATTAATGGTGATAATTGCTTGTTAAGAAGCCAATTAGCGCTAGTTGGCTCATTATTCATTTAAGACGCACACACAGATTGGGCATGCATCTAAATTTGTGTGGGCAACTCAAAGCATCATAGATAGAATTCAGGGGATAATGGCCAATGCCATCAATCAGATTTCATGAGTCTGAAGAATTTTACGAGTCTCTTGCCAACATGGATAGCCCTGAAGTGTTTCAGGGGAATTACTGAGTGGCAACTTAAATCATTTCAACAAATAGCAGCAGCATTTTTAAACCTGAGTAAGTCAATATTTGAAATACAGCAACAATAGAAGACTTTCTTTTTAAGTTAACTATTTAGCTTTATATTATGGCCTCTGGCATATGTCCCTGCCTATCAACTGCACATATTGGCACATAATACACTGAAAGTCCCTGTTCTCTTCATAATGTACTCCAAGAAAAGCCCTACACATTTCTTTTTATATTCTCGCTGAATCCAGTCAGTCAGCTTGGCAAGAAAAGGGTCATTTTTTTCACTGCTAATACCTTCTCAAAGGATTTACTACACTTTAATGTAATAACCCCCCTCCCCTCTTCAACCCTACCTAAAACAGATTGTCTTTATATGCTATGGCTTAAACTGCTTACTATATGCCATATATTAGCAAGTCAAGGGTCTCATCTAGCAAAGGTTACAGATCCCCAGCTCAAATTCCATTGCTACATCTGGAGTTTATTTCTCAAGTAGGTAATATATCTGTATGGTCTTTGTGCTGCTATTACGTTGAACATGTTCCATATCACATGGAAGTTAATAATATTATAGTATAAAAGGAAAGCATATTGTGGGCATCTGGCAACCTATCCTGACTTGAGTTCAGTAATAAGGAAAATTAATGTACCAAAGCTATTTGCAAGATGAATTCTAGTCCAATCACGTACTAGTGACAGGTTTAACAGAGTTAAGGGCCTTCAGCTCCAAATTTTGGACATTAAGGGGGAAATTCCACAGTATGAGGCACCTAAAGATAGGCATCTGAATAAATAGACCTTAATTAGTAAATTTGCTTCAGTTATGAGTTTTAACAAATTCATAATTGAAAAAATAAAAATTAATTGGGTGACTTTACAAAAGATAGGCACCTATCGCATGGTGCCTAGCGGCACCCAAACACAAAGTAGGCGTGTTTAGGGATGGAAAAGGACTTAGGTGCTGCTAGGCACAATTCTCTAAAGGACTTAGGCATCTATAATGTAGACCTTTAAAAGCCTGGCCTAACTTACAAACCTCTGTTCAAACTATTGATGTATAGCCAAATGTTACCTTAGACAATACAGCGTCCCGTTTTAAATACATTTCTAAGGTGCTCTTCAAATGCCTTATTCCATCTTAATAAATGCTTTGAGTAATTTTCTAGCCTTTTTAATAGACTTTTTAATAAACCTCAGAACCACCACTCCTCCGTCCCATATAAGTGTTATAACGGGGAGTTGCCAGTGGTGAACTCCTCACCGGTCTATACAATTTACATAATGTGCAATTCTTATAGTTTTTAAACCTAAGTTTTACTTATCTTAGTAATGGTGAACTTTCAATTCTCATTATAGACTAGTAGTGAGACTGGCAACTCCCCGTTATAACACTTATGTGGGACGGAGGAGTGGTGGTTCTGAGGTCTATTAAAAAGTCTATTAAAAAGGCTAGAAAGTGGCCTAACTTACAGGCACCTAAGTTTTAGGCACGATTCTGTAATAGGTGCCTAAGTGTGATTGACAAGCGATAGGCATCTATATTATAGATACCTATCTTCTTAGATGTCATTTACAGATTTTCCCCCTGGGAGCCTAGCTTCTTAGGCATGATTCTACAAAAGATAGGCGCCTATCGCATGGCGCTTAGTAGCACCTTACTTCAAAGAAGGTATGTTTAGGGGTGGAGAAGGATTTAGGTACTGTTAGGAGTGATTTTATAAAGGACATAGGCACCTATAAAATCCTGGCCTACATTACAGGTGCCTAAGTTTTAAGTTAGGGGCAATTCTGTAATAGGCGCCTAAGTGTGATTGGGAAAAATAAATGAAAAACCCACAGACTCACTTACTAAGTGCTGCACTTGAAATCAATATTTCTACACTTCCCCCTCTGCATTCGTGGTGATAGGGGGAAAAGCATAGCAGCGAATACTGAAAAACCGCGAATAACTTTTCATATGTTTTTCTCGGTTTTTCAGTAATAAACCCCTAAAAAAGATTTAAAAACCGCAAATAACCTAACCTGATTTGCTCCAGGAGCAGCGATTTCTTCCATACAACACTGGGAGAAGCGATTTCCTCTGTTCAATGCTAGGAGCAGCAATTTCCTGTAATGCAAATTTGGGGGCGGAGCCAGAGAACGAAAAACCGCGAATACAGAGGGGGAAATGTATATACAGTGTGCTCATAGAAACAGTTGTTAACAGGAACGACTGTAAATAACTATTGGTCCACCTTATATTCTAATCATAGCATACAATTTTTAACGTGCCATATTGAAATATCACCTTTTGTGACTCAATATTAATAAACTTATCTTGCATAAACTTGTGTGATTTTAAAAATCAGCCCCGAGTTTTAAAGGGATTAGGATTTATATACCCCCTTTTTGTAGTTTTTACAACCACACTCAAAGCGGTTTACATACAAGTACTTCAAGCATTTTCCCTACCTAACCCAGGTAGGCTCACACTCCATCTAATATACCTGGGGCAGGGGAGGATCCCAAGGTCACAGGGAGCAGCACAGGGTTTGAACCCACAACTTCAGTATGCTCTAACCACTGTACCATATTCTCTTGAAAACGTTTAAAATCCAAAACTATGAGTAAGAGCACATGCCCTGTGGGTTTTCGGTAAAATGAGTGCTAATGTTTAAGCACAGATTACGCATGTAAATGTTTACAGGTTTGTGGCAACATCAAAATTAGCCTACTCGCTGTTCTGTACATATGTGCATATTTTACACCACCAGTACATGAAGTCTGGGTGAAGCAAGTGCGGCACTCACACTTTTATGTGTGACCTATAGAATACTTTAAGTTACATGTGACCTATACAATATTTTAAGTTGCATGCATTTCCAGTGTGAGCACTCATACTGATTCTATGGCTGGCATAAATGCTCCCATATAAATTATAGGTGCATGGGTTCATGAGAACATAAGAATAGCCTTACTGGGTCAGACCAATGGTCCATCAAGCCCAGTAGCCCATTCCCATGGTGGCCAATCCAGGTTACTAGTACCTTGGCAAAAACCCATAGAGTAGCAACTTGTTACACTTAGGCCCTCTTTTACAAAGGTGCGCTAAGCGTTTTAGGGCATGTTTAGCGTGCGCTAAATCAACGTGTGCGCTAACTGCTAACGTATCCATAGGATAACATGCACGCGTTAGCGTTTAGCGCATGATTGACGCACGCTAAAAAGCATAGCACACCTTAGTAAAAGAGGGGATTAGCGTTCCATGCTATCTGATATATTTGCATATTTATGCATATGTTTTTATATATATATATATATATATATGTGTGTGTGTGTGTGTGTGTGTGTGTGTGTGTGTGTGTGTATAACATTTGTATATCACATGTATGAGTTGGTCAATATTTAAAAACCTATTGCTGTATTTAAAATCTGTTTTATGCATGGAAATGTGTCTGAAAATTTCCATCTATCTGTAGAGTCTATATATCTTTTAAAGAATTCTTGGTTTCATGCAGGTGGCTGTCTAAAATAGACAATGAACTTTGGACTTCATTGGTGAAGAAAAGCCACCTGTTTTGTTTTAGATAACAGAGGCTCAAGTTCAATGGCAACACCTTCAGATAAGGAGTTCCTTTTATCTTGCCACACACAGATACGCATACCCTAATTTAGCCAGTGGACTAAATAAGATCCTCTCTGTAAACTTACAAACATGTGTTCTGTGGCCAGGCTTTGGATGATGGGTTTTCATTTGAAGTGAGCATGCATTAGTGGGTGGGAACAGAGCCATAAATGAATTAGTTCTATGCCCTCACAACTAAGGTTCTCTGAACTCACGCCCAAGATAAATCAAAGAAAGAAAAACAAAAGCAAACCAAAATAAAAATAGGAGCTAAAAGGCATCAGAATAGATGATGTGGCATCAATGAATAATGAAAAAGCGGAGTTGTTTTTTTTTTTTAAATTTAGTTCACTTATGCATTCACAAGTAGAAAACTACTGTAACCAATCTACCACCACCACTACTAATATTTATCATTTCTATAGCGCTGAAAGGGATATGCAGCATTGTACATTTGACATGTATAGACGGTCCCTGCTCTGAAGAACTTACCATCTAATTTGGACAGGCAGACAGGACATATAGGGATTGGGGAATTTCTTGCAGAGAGAATGATAGGATTGACATATTGTAGGTAATTTTACGGTGTGTGGGAGTTAGGAGTTGAAAGCAGCCTCGAAAAACTGGTCTTTTAGCATAAATTTGCATACTGATAGAGAAGGAGCCTGACGTAATGACTCAGACAGTCTATTCTATATGGCACAGCAAGATAGAAAGGATGGAGTCTGGAGCTGGCAGTAGAGAGGAAGAGTATGGATAGGAGAGACTTAGGGAGATAAGTGAGGAGAGATATTGAGGGACTGCAGAGTGAATGCACTTGTAGGTCAGTAAGAGGAGCTTGAATTGTATTTGGAAATACCGATAGATGGGGAGCCAATGAAGTGACTTGAGAGGGGTAATGTGAATCTGCTGCAACCGCTTTGATGGTGACTTTATTGTTCTGTATTTATGGCATTTATTTACTGTATTTATAGTGAATTGTGTATGTTAATGTGTAACCTGCTCAGATTTTGGAATGTAGGGGATATACATTTTTTAAAAAATAAATAAATAAAATTAGAAACAAGAACCAGCCCATTTAATTGTCTGTTGATCCTAGTGCTTGGGTTGTATGGGGAGTGTGGGACAGTTCTTTATGGGCAGTCTCCTTTAGGTTTTTCAGATTAAATCATCTGCCTCCTTACATCAAGGTGCTCTGCAATCATCCTCAGCAACAAGCACCAGAACTAACTAGGATACTTGACTTTTCAGGAGATAGTGTGAAAACTAATCTAAATGCCAAAGAGTTTCAAATTCAGTTCACGTGGCAAGATTTTTTTAAAAAAGCTCCAGAACAAACATCAAAGGGAAATCCAACAGAATCTGCAGTAAAAAATACGAAAGCAAAACAAAGCAAAACTGCAGACAAACGTACAATGATACAGGCTAAATTTATTATATCAAATAACTGAGTGCGGTTAACATTACCAGTCCGTGTTTCGCTTAACACGCCTTCATCAGGGGTCCCAGGTTGATAAGGTATCCTACGTAGAAGCTCACACACATATATTTTTCTTCGGTGATCATTTTTCGCACAGGCTAAAGTTTTTTTGTTTGCGGTTTCAATTGATACCTTATCAACCTGGGACCCTTGATGAAGGCGTGTTAAGCGAAACATGGACCGTGTCGGGTCCCTTGGTTTGCTTTAAGGTGGTAATGTTAACTGCACTCAATTATTTAATATCATTGTATGTTTGTCTGCACTTTTTCTTTGTTTTGCTTTTTTAAAAAGCTGACACGTTTCTGCGCGGTGGATCTATTTATCCATAATAATTTCTGTTCCTTCATCTCAGTCACACAGACAGAGTATGAACAAATCCCTGATACAAAATAGAGGACTACAAAAACATGCACACAAACTGAAATGGAGAGCCTTCCTCCCCTCTGCCCAAGAAAGCCAGACTCTATAAGCAGTGCAAACACTGAAACAGAAATGTATTCTCTTCTGTACTCGACATTACATTGCGACAATTATATTCCACATTTTCCTCTTGCTTTCAGTCTGGCTAAATAAGGGTATGTGTATTTTTTTTTTTTTTTGTATGTGTGGCAAGATAAAAAGAACTCCCTATCTGAAGGTGTTGCCTCTATAATCAACCCACCCCTGAAGAATAGGCTAGCATTTGAGTTCTGGCATTTTTTTGCTAGAAAACACATACACACCCACACCCACCAAGAAACAATAAATTTAAAGGACAAAATTGGGGCAGGCGGTAAACACAACCTTGGGGCTAAATGTTTCATAGAAAGAATCAGGAAGCCCTGCAAAATCAATGAAAGGGAAAAGGCAAGGAATTCCAAATAGCATACTCTGCGAGGTACAACATAGCATCTGGTCAGAGGGTACAGAGAAATATCTACTTCTGGACATGTTTCTACACACAAATAAAATGTAATTTACCAGTGGTTAAAGCAGAAGCATTTCTTTCAAATTGTCTTCTCTCAAGCTCTTCTATAAAATCAATTATTTGCTCTCTCACAGACTGTACACTTTCATTTATAGCTTCAGCAAGATCCATAGTTTGACTGCTGTTGTCCTTCTTTTGGAATAAGACCAACTGGTCCATTTGCCTTACTTGCTGCCTCAGATGTAAACAATGTCTGCTTTCCTCAATCTCTAGTATGTTAAAGCAGGGTGGATTTGATTGAAACCCAATTGATTTCAATCACTGGTCAGGAAAATGCTATTTAATCTAAATAAAAGCACATTTTTTAAAATATATATAACCTCAATATATATTCACCAGCACCCAGTTACAGTAGATTTAAGTTTTGTTTTCAGGAAGTAAGGACAGTAAGATGTAAATTAAACATCATAGAAAATGTTGTTTATTACTCTGATTTTTATTTTTCAGATTTAATTTTTAACAACAATGCAATAATTTGACTTAACCCCCCCCCCCTTTTACAAAACTATAGTGCAGTTTTTAATGCTGGCTGTGGCAGTAACAGTTCCGATGCTCACAGAATTCTTACGAGCGTTGGAGCTGTTATCGCTGTGGCTGGCACTACAAAATGTGTTACGGTAAAAAGGAGCTGGGGTGGGGAAATATTTGTGAAGTCATTAGGTGGTGGATCAGGCACACTTCAATTAATCATGCATATCTGAAAGATATTTTTCCAATGATGTGCTAGAGCAGGGATGTCAAATGAATCACATTAAGGGGCCAAAATCTAAAACACAGGCTAAGTCATGGGCCAGACCCCGCCCATATCCGCCCTAGACCCCGCCCCCATAATAGTACTAATTGTAACACTATTTTTTTCCATTCATTTTTCATATATACACACACAATATAATCTTATTAACAACACATAATGGTTAATCACAAAATTAAACTACACAAAGCACACTGTATGCTTCTCAACATTCATTCCTACCAGAACATAGATAACCCCTATGCAAATACGAGACCACAAACTAAAAGTACTAATATATACAAATGAAACCCTAAGATTCAAGACTCTGAATGCAGTACAACCCCAGAGAAATAGAAACAAATGCATTTCTTCCTGAACAGTGCAAAATACAGACACAGCAGATGTAAATTCTCAACATTGACACAATCCAATCACTAAATTGAAAATAAAATCATCCCCCCTGCCTTTGTTGTTTCCCTCCCTCCATGCTGTGCCTCAACTAGGTGCCTCCCTCCAGAGGGTGTCTTACCTTCTGGCTGGCTCCCTCCTCTTCACTGCCACAGTGTGCACAAAGCCACGGGCAATGGCTCCTAAGTGCGTCCTGCGCCTGATCCGAAAGCCTTTTCTCTGACGTCGCAGAACATAACACCAGGGGTGGCAATGAAAATGCTGCATCGATCGCACTGCGGGCTGCATAAAATGGCCAGGTGGGCCGTATTCGGCCTGTGGGCCTTGAGTTTGACACCTGTGTGCTAGAGAATTATCATTGGCATCAAGTGGAGCATTGTCATGAAGCAGAATGCCTGCTGTCAGTTTTCCTAGTCTTTTCTCATTGATTGACTCCCACAAAGTGATTATTGTGTTGGCGTAACTCTCCCCGGTTATGGTTGTTGTGTGTGGCATGAACACCAGAAGCAAAAGTTCTTCATTCCAGAAGACAGTTCCCATGACTTTACCTGCAGATTTTTCTGTCTTTAACTTTTTTGAGGTGGGGGATGACTTGTGCTTCCACTGCATTGACTCCATTTTGGACTCGGGATCTCCAGTCACCAAATATTGAAAAATTTTCGCTTGGTCTTCAAGGAGCATCTCCAAGTTCTTCTGACAGCACTGGAGCCTCGTGGCCTTCTGATATGTCATCAGCATTCTTGGAACTCATCTTGCGCAGACCTTGGACATGCCCAACTTTTCATGCATTATTTTTCAAACTATACCTGCCAACAGGCCCATTTCTTCAGCTATTCGGAAAACCTTAATTCACCTATCTGACAAAATTAAATCCTCAACTTTCTTGCACATTTCTGTGGAAGTTGCTTCCACAGGTCATCCAGTGCGAGGGTCATCTTCAATGGACTCTCTACCCCACTTAAACTGCTTGCTTCAAAATTCTACTTTGTAGGATGATGGAGCAGACTTGCCATAAACTGCAGTCATGCGTTCATGGATCTCCTTTGGCTTTTTTCCTTCTTTTGTGAGATATTTTTATTTGCTTCAGATCTAGCAGTTTCTTACTTAATTTGCACGAGACTCTCCTGACATCTTGTCACTTGGAATGTTAAATTCACACTGAGCCGCAACTGTGCATGAGTAACCTTGAGACCTGTCACAACATGTACAGACTTGTTTCAACATGCTTGCTACTTTCTTTCATACTCAGGTCGATAAACTGTTGAATGCCCCTCATATAAAATATAAATGACCTGACACAGACCATGTTTTGGCAAATTAAAAATGCCTTCCTCAGGGTCTTATTGGGTCCTTGGCTGTCTTTAAATATAAAAGTCACAAAAAATCCAAGTAGTTAAGAAGGTATAAACAGTACACACACACACCCCTCCAATGCTGGAGGTTTGAGGATTGTTTTTAAGGTTTTTATGGACAATTATTAAACTACAAACTGGGCCATCTGATCTTCTATTGTTTTGCTACCTATGTACACCTACCTTTAAAATACATGCTATGAAAAATATGTACATAGACAATTGCATAGTTGTTTTTTTTTTAAATTCTTTATTGTTTTTTAAACTAATAACAAGTGCAAGCAATATACATATATAAATAATCACAATAAGCACTTATAATCCATCAGTAACAATACAGAAATAATTAAAAAAAACCTCCCCCACACATCCAGGGGGTCGGTGGGAGCGGGAGTGGGGTATATTTATTGTTTTGGTATTATTTCTGATGGTAATGAAGAATGGGGGAAGGAATTTTTATCTTTTGTATAGATACTGATTGATTATAAGTGCTTGGTTGATTATCATTATTTGTATATAAATTGTATTGCACTTTTTGTTGTCATTAAAAACTAAATAAAGTACAAAAAAACCCCTCCCCCATCCAAAATTTTCAAACGGGGAATAAAACCAAACAAAAGAGATACCCCCCTCACCCTCCCACCCTACTTTGGATGTGTTGTTTTTAGACAATTGCATAATTTGTAAATAGGCCATACTAAGAATAGAGTGAGTACAATCAATTGGAACGGACAGAGAATGGAAACTGCGTCTTTTTATTGTGGTCTCCCACAGGATTTAGTTCTATCTCTGTTACTTTTTGACCTTTAAGTCCTATATCTATCATAGAAAAATATGTCTTAAAACTGTCATCTATTTGCTGATGATGTTCAGCTTTGTTTGGAGGATGAGAGAGATCAGATTACAACATTGAACTTGCTGGATAAATATCTACATGAGCTTTCTCAATGGTTTAGAAAACATAAATTGAAACTAAACCTTGCAAAAACAAATGTTATGTGGTTCTCAGGACATCAGAGGCCTCTAACTTCATCCATTTGACTGAAAAATCTGTGGTAAAAATTGGAGGGTTTGGTTTAAACAAAGCTCTTCACTTTGACGAGCAGGTTATTTCTGTTAGATATGCTTCCTTTGCCAGTTGGCGGCTTCTTCGAAGACTGTGATTACTGTTAGATCAAAAGGATTTAGCTTTTATTATTTCTAGAATAGATTATTTTAAGTCCTTAAACTGTTGTGATCTTCCAAAGTATCAGCTAAAGAAATTGTAATTAGTACATAACACGGCTGCTCATCTTTACTGAAGTAAAAAAAACAAAACAAAAAAAAAGATTTTTACTTCTACTATAGTAGAATTGTAGTGGCTGCCAATGAAACATTGAGTTTTCTTTAAACTGTCAAGTTTAGTTTTCAACACATTGTGCCTAGAGGGCTCTGTGTACTTATGAGCGGTTTCTAAGAATATATGAACCATCCAGATAACTACAGTACAATCTTTACAACAAAGTTATCCTATTGAATCAAGTGGACTTAAATGGAAGTCCATTTCTCAGCACCCATTTGGGATATTGGACTCTTAAGTTGTGGAATGATCTTTTAGAACTATGGTAGATGCAATGTTATAAAAAAAATTTTAAGGATTTGAAAACATGTTTTTTTAAGTGAATGATTAGAAAATGATAACTGATCAGGCACATCTAGGGAGAGTGGGGAGTTATTTTTATTTTGAGTGCAATTGTTGGGTATGTATAAAGGGAGAGGCTGATATATGCATTTGTCATAAATATAATTTGATAGCATTTAAGGGCTTCTTTTACAAAGGTGTGTTAGGGCCTTAACGCGCGGAATAGCGCGTGCTAAAATGCCATGCACGCTAGCCGCTACCACCTCCTCTTGAGCAGGAGGCAGTTTTTCATGTAGTACGTGCTAATCCGGTGCATGCACTATAAACACTAGCGCTCCTTTTATCAAGCCGCGCTAGCGGGGTAAGCGCGTCAGACATTTCATCACACGCTAACCCCCGCGGCCGGCTAAAAAACTAACGCCTGCTCAATGCAGGCGTTAGCGGCTAGCGCGGCATGCGGTATAACGTGCGGTATTACACGCATTAAACCCCTACCGCGGCTTGATAAAAGGACCCCTAAGTGTTGTTAAAGTGTAAAATGTCTGTAAAATATGTGTAAATTATTTTTAGCTTTAAAATTAATAAAGATATTTTTTTAAAAAAGGTAACTGGCTACAGTTAAGAAATGCTGAGAGAGGATCTTTTAGAAAGCTCGTCAAAACACAACTGTTGGTTAATGCTTTTTTATAGGGTCTGATTTGTCCTGATTGAGGATTAATGGTTCCGGTCCTCTGAGGCAGCTTGGTGGTGGGGGCGGGTTGGTGCAGGGACTTACGGCCTACCTCGTGTCGTCGGCTCTGGTGGTTTTCTTCTCCCATGCGGTGCGCGATTGGCAGAGCATGTCAGCGGTTCGGCGCGCGCACCCACCAGCGACCCAGCGGTCCCTGCGGAGCTGTTTCTACTTGCTGGCAATTCGCTTGACAAAGACGAGCAGGAGCCAGTGAGCAGGAGGGAGATTGTTGCCTCCTAGGTGCTCACGTTTGGCCGCACGAACTGCGATAGTGCTGGAGATTGTGGAGGAGGTGCTGGCTATGGGAGGCTGTTCGGGGTCGGCCCGCAAGGGCAGAGGCAGACTTCCTGGAGTCCGTGGGAGGAGTCGTGATGCGCCTGTGGCTGGAGGTAGGGCTATAAGGGCACCGGCTGTTCTGGACTTGCCTGCAGCTAGTGTGTCTATAGCAGTACCTTGTTTTCAAAGCTAGCACAAGATTTGGTAAATATTTGTGGTGCTCAGTTTTGTATTTATCATGTAGAAGAACCTTATGCAACAATAGCTCTTTGACCAACCTCAAAGTGTCAAGACTCTACAACCGTCTTATTTCCTGTATGCAACAGACTGGGTAGGCTTCTTGGCATGCTACCTCTGCTGGCGCTGAAGTGTTTGAAAACCTGTCAAGAGCTGCATCTGTAATCAAGGCCATTTTAGGAGGCCTCCAATCCAACCTTGCAATAATTTAGATCAACCCACCTTACAGCTTCTTCTGCTGCCTCTTCCCATTCCCATTGAGAGACAGATGTGTTGTGTCTAATTATTCACTGATTGGTATCAGGAGATGCATTACGATAATTGGCACATTTGTTCTAATTAACAGAGGAAAACTGCCACATGCCACCCAATATTGAAATATGAGATAAGCAACCATCAGCAAGAATGGAAAAAAATTCCCCCATTCATCAGAATTGCTTTTAGCAGGACTGAACTGTCTGAAGACGTGTGAAATGTACACATAGGAACCACTGTGGGGTTTTATTGCAGAACAAATGCATAATTTTTGAAGATTAATCAAATAATTGAGTAAATGAGAACACAACAAGCCAATTATAAGATGCATACCCAGTCAAGCCAAGTGACCACTAGTTTGAAGATGGAGTCCCTTAAGTCTTTGATGAGCTCTTTGGAAATGGGGAGGAGTAGATGATACTGATAGCAGCTGAATATATAATGATTTTTAGGTGTTAATTCTGGAAGAATATAATATATTTGTGCTTAGGGAATGGAAGGCTGTTAAGGAGGAAGTTGCTAGTGGGACTATGGAGTCAAGCAGATTCCTGATGTGTTCAATCTTTCTCATTAGTGTGTAGCTTCTCTCACTGCTTGAAGTGCTGCGTTGAATAATAGGTCCATTCATGGGGGGAGAGGGATTGCCAGGGTGATTTAATAGAGGCATCGTATGTTGTCAAGAACAGGATAAAGGCTTACATTTCAGACTCAGCAGAAATCTGCAGAAGCAGAACTCACAGTCCTTGGTGAAGAAAGTCTTAGTCAATGTGTAACAGCAACACTTAGGGCTCCTTTTACTAAGCTGCGATAGCGTTTTTAGCACATGCAGCATTTTAGCGCGCGCTAAACCCACGCTACATGGTTAGAACTAACGCCAGCTCAATGCTGGCGTTAGCGTTTAGCGCGCACAGCAATTCAGCACTAGGTCTTATTTTCAGGGTATGTACATGATCATCTCTCCCTTCCTCTCCTTCACCCCATTCTTCCTCTTTCCTTTCTCTCCCCCATATGTACAGTATCTTTCCTCTCCTCCCTCCCATCCCTCGTGCAGCAGGATTCTTGCCCAGCTTCTATCCTTCCTTCGCTCCCATCCTTTGTTCAACAGAACCCTTGAGCGAGCGAGCCCCATTCCGAGCACCCACACCCGCCATGCAGCCAAACCCCCATCTTTCCCTCCCTCCCATCCGAATCCCGCCGATTGCGAGCGAGCCCTGCATACCTCCCTAAACAGCATTGGGCCGGCAGCACTCTAAACAGGCTGCTTTGGCCTCGTTCGTCCATGAATTCACTCTGCTGCATTAATGATGACATCATCAGTAATGCGATAGAGTGAATCAGCTTCTCCCTCTAGCTCTTTTGTACTCAGTCCAGTTTCCACATGCCTTATTCTGTTGGCTGGAGTCTCTTAGTTCATACTTCCTTCTCTTGGCACTGGAGCAGAAACTTCTGGAGTAGCTCAGTTATGGCTTCTAAAGGGCCTTTCTTATGCCTTATCCTTCCTTCTCCAAAGAAAATGCATAATGAATCCTTTAGGAATTATGCCTTTTTTTCTTAGCGCCCAAGCTCTGAAACAACTGTTCAAAGGCTAGTCACTGTAAATATGACTTCTAATATCCTCTTGTAGGAGTTCTTAGCATGATTGGCTGTCCTTTAATGGTGTTCTTGTATTTTTTAATTATTTAATTGTACATGTAAACCACTTTGACCTCTGTATCAGAAATAGCAGTAAAGCAAATATAATAAACATAATCATGCATCATTTTTTTTGGTTTGTTTGTTTCTCTTTCTCAGGTGCTAGAAAAATGAATTTTCAGTCTGTTATGCTATTCTTCAGGGGGAAACATTTTGTTCTCTCAAGATGTTTCTTGTAGGGCACATTTGAATTTTAGACCTTTCCCTGCTTGTTACTAGCCTTCTCCATTGTTCTGGCTCTTCAGTGGTTGTGGGCTTGGCTACTGTGATTTTCCTGCTGCTGTGGCCTGCTATGACTCTTTAACAACCCCCCACCCCATCTACGTCTTTATCCGCCGACATTTACATTGTTACGATGTAAGTTTAGAAAGAAAATGCAGGTTAGAAATTGGAAGAAAGTGGCATCAGCAGGGTCCAGGTTAGGTTTCTTAAACAATAACTACAACCGTTTGTTCTCAAACAGCTGGCACATACCCACAGGACAGCGAACTCTACCTAACCATCTGCAAGTTTCACCCGACCAAATAATTTAAACATACCTCCTCTTTTACTAAGGTGTGCTATGCTTTTTTATCGCACGCTAATCACGCACTGAACGCTAACTTGTGCATGTTATCCTACGGACGCGTTAGCGGTTAGCGCATGCGTTGATTTAGCACGCTAAATGCGTACTAAAACACTTAGCGCACCTTAGTAAAAGAGAGCCATAGTCTTCCTGTGTAAAACTGTATTCTTTAAAAAAAAAAAAAAAAAAAATTCATGAGTAGCAGAGCTCAGAAAACATCAAAATACAGTACATTGCATAAGATCAGAAATGAGAGTGTTTAGTGGCTTTAGCTGCAAGCATAATGGTACAGCAAGCTGCTCTTACCCAAAGGGCATAAGAGAAAGAAAGAAAATTGACTTTTAGATTTGGCTAAGTCTGAAGTGAGAAGTAGGAAACAAGTCTTAAGAAAAAGTTATTTTTCTTTAAAGTGGGAAGCTCAGAACAAACTCAGAAAGAGCAGTCAGATCTGCAAGAAAACTCTCTCCCCCCCTAATACTGTATATATCAAGTTTCAAGTTTATTAAAATTTTGATAAAACGCAAATCAAGGGCTCCTTTTACTAAGCTGCGATAGCGGTTTTAGCGCGTGCTTAGCGCGTGCTGAGTTGCCGCCCGCGCTAGACCTTAACGCCAGCACTGAGCTGGCGTTAGTTCTAGCCGTGTAGCGTGGGTTTAGCGCACGGTAAAATCCTGCGCGCGCTAAAAACGCTATCGCGGCTTAGTAAAAGGAGCCCCAAATCTTCTAAGCATTTTACAATTTGTATAAAAGAGGGGGAAAACAATGAACAAATAAGTACCGACTAACCAATACATCACGCACGTGAAACAATAGGAAAGTGGGGAGAGCTACAATTTAAAAGAAAAGAGAACAAGAAGGGTAAACCACAATAGGGAAGCATGGGAGTGCAGATTATTAAATGACCTAGGCTGATTCCAAGGGCTCCTTTTACGAAGGTGCGCTAAGCGTTTTAGCGCACGCACTGGATTAGCGCGCGCTAGCCGAAAATCTACTACCTGCTCAAAAGGAGATGGTAGCGGCTAGCGCGCGTGGCAATTTAGCGCACACTATTCCGCGCATTAAGGCCCTAGCACTGCTTTGTAAAAGGAGCCCCAAGTCTTTTCAACAGTTATATGCATCATGGAAAAGGCATGTTATCCGAAATATGGACCGTGTTGGGTCCCTTGGTTGGCTATAAGGTTGTATATGTTACTGCATTTATTAATAAACTATGCCTGCATCTTGTACATCATCTGCAGTTTGTTTGTTGTTTTCTGCTTGCTGCTTTTCACTGCAGATCACGTTGGATTTTCTTTCTCCTTTTTGTGCATTCTTCACGGAAAAGATAGCACTTTAAATTTCCCTTGAACTTATCTAGATTTTTTTCCGACTTGATATGAAATGGTAGGGAATTCCATGCTGTGGGGGGGGTGGGGGGTGGGGGTGCGTTATTGCAAATGAGGTGGCCTGACGCGTGCTGATGATTTTCAGGGATGGTGTGTAAAGGAGATGTTGTGATGAAGATCTTAAGACTCGTAAGGGTTCATGTGGAATAAGAAGTTTGTGAATAAAGGCTGGTTCATTAGTATTTTGTGTCTTGAAAGAAAGAATAGCTATTTTATATATAATTCAATGTGATATTGGTTGCCAATGTGCACTTTTCAGCAATTATCTAGGTTATGCTTGTATACCACTATATTTTAGTGTCATTTACTCCTACAAGGAAAGAAGCAAACTTAAAATACGCAAAGTTGAGACAACTTAAAGAAACAGACCAATCATGTATTTTGTCTTTTTTTTCATGATTCTGCATTTTTTAGATTCTGATCCTTTATTTCATGTTTCATATCTCTATCTGCACAGAAAAACAGAGTCCTTCTAGATCAGGGATCTCAAAGTCCCTCCTTGAGGGCCGCAATCCAGTTGGGTTTTCAGGATTTCCCCAATGAATATGCAATGAAAGCAATGCATGCACATAGGTCTCATGCATATTCATTGGGGAAATCTTGAAAACCCGACTGGATTGCGGCCCTCAAGGAGGGATTTTGAGACCCCTGTTCTAGATTGTACTTCCTATTAAAGAAATTAGAAAAGTCACTGTAGTGCAGAAGCTTTAGGCAGTGCCATGATAAGGGCTGTACATCTGGTTCAGCTGCACAGAGTAGAAATATAGAAGGGTGCAACACTTGCCACTAGTCGACCAGCTCCTCACATTGGTGGTGAGCAGGGTGAGAAGGGTGAGAAGGGTGAGCAGGGTGAGAAGGTACCAGTAGGCAAATCCCAAAAGATGAAACTATAGTTTGATATGGTCTTGCTTTAGAGATCTCAAGAACAGAGGTCCACAACAGACTTGTGTGGTATCAAAAGCTCACATATGGAAAATCTCTTATTAATCCTTTAAAAACATATGCCTCAAAGAATAAGGAAAACACTGACTGCATAGATAATACAACTAATTAACCCCCTCCCCCTTTTAACAAAAGCACAGAAGAGGTCTTTAGTGCCAGCCGATGTGTTGAATGCTCTGTGCTGCTCCGACGGTCATAGAGTTCCTATGAGTGTTGGAATAGTAGAGAGCATTCAGAATGCCAGCCAGTGCTATAAACCTCTTCTGCACTTTAGTAAAATGGGGGGTGGGGGTTAGTGATTCACAATATTTCATTTTAATCCTACATTTTCCTTCTATAACACTTGGTATTTGTTCTATCATCAAAAGCCACACAAAAATGAAAAACACTCTTAAGATCTGAAAAACTTCAGTTTGATCTTCATTCTAGCCCTAAAATCCAGAGTGCCTTAGGCCTCTCCCACTGCATCCCAATATGCATTGGGAGAGGGAAGGCCTGTCATTCGCGGTACGTGGCTCTGTAGGCAGGAGGGATTGGGCTTCCCTCCTACCGATCTGTCATTGGCAGGCGCGGAGGGGTCTGGGGATGTGGGAGGGGGGGTGTCCAACAATGTTGGGGGATGTGGGGGGATGTCAGGGGGGGCTGGAGATGTTGGGGGATCAAACAATTTGGGGGATGTGGTAGGATTCGGGGATGTCAGGGACATGTTGGGGGATGTTGGGGGAGGGGTGTAGGGCTCCATGGCTCAGCTGATCCTGGCAGAGGGAATCCCCATCAGCTGAGCCAGCAGGAATCCCTGGCTCAGTTGATGGGGATTTCTCTGCCACCATCAGACTAGGTAGTTGCTTACGTCTACAAAACTTGCTTTTCAAGTGGACATTTTTATTTTTGAAAATGGCCTACAAAGATAGACGTCCTAAGGACCAAAATTTAAACAGTACATAGGTAATTTTCAAAAATAAAAGATAGACATCTGGCAGCTTTGAAAATGGACATTTTTTTGTTGGGTTTGTGGACATCTTGCCCAAAACATCCAACCTCAGACTTAGATGTCCTATTGAAAATGCACCTCCACATAAATAAAAATGTCGGTATACAACCACTGAAATATGGAGTGTCTATAGTTATTATCATATCCACTAAATATATCTTTTATCTAAAGTAAAAGAATGTTAGATGGATAAAAAAAGCTTATTAATACTTCACTAGCAAATGGTATGAGGCACCCACCACAATAAGCAATGGCATACCTATATGTAGTCTGAGATGCGCAACAGTGTCAATCTAAACATTGGCCAGGTGTGGCATGAGATCAGCATTACACATAATCTAGACAAAATAAAAATGGTTAAATGGATTACAAAAAGTGAAAAATATGAAATAAATGAGCAAAATAATGAACAGAGACAACAAGCTCTTACCACATTGACGTAACTTCTGAGGGGATGCGTCACAAAAGACATTCATGTACACTAGAGTGACTTAAATATGTGACTGAACAAGTTTTGCATAAATAAATATGCAAAAAGGTCAACCTGAGACTGGTGAACAGGATATAAATATAACAAGGAAACCAGGATGTACTCTATATGCTTGAGTTTGAATACTTATTAGTAAAGTTGCTATTAAAAGAATGATAAAATAAACCTGCATAACATAAATAGATATTTGTAAGTATGTAATTGAAGAAATTACATTACATTACATTAGAGATTTATATTCAGCCATTACCTTGCGGTTCAAGGCGGATTACAAAAGAGATAAAAAACGGTGGGTTGCAATGGAAGAACATTTGTCCTTTCTAGAGAGGTAAAGAGCAGGTTATGTAGTTTCTGTGTGGCGGGAAGAGGGGGAGGAGGAAGGACGGTAAGTTTGAAATTAGGGCTGTTTCAGGAATTTCTTGAAGTGTGTAGTTTTTATTTCTTTTCTGAACATCTTGTAGTCTGGTGTCGTTATCAATAACAAAAACATATTAAATAAATGAATTAATTCAAATACTAGTGCAATAAAAAGGACACACAAAAAACTTAAGGCAGACAATAAAAGGTGCAAGGATTAAAAGACTTTAAGGATATGTGGAGGGCCATAATCAAAAGATACGTCTATGTCTGATTTGGACATAGACCGCTAGTTGCCCAAAGTCGGCAGTGGCACAATGTCTATTCTCGAAAAGTAGGTCTAAAATATATTTTTTTCAAAAATCGGCTATCTGTACATCCAGGCGTTTGATTGTCCAGACCACCACTACATCTATCTTAAAACCACATTCTCGACCAAAAATTTGTCGAAGTCCCAAACGCCAAGAACAAGACCATTTGGACATGGGAGGGGCCACCCAGACATGGCAACAGAGCAGTGAACTTCACAAAAAGGGTGCCACATAAACATCTCATCAGACCTCCCTTATAGGTGATGGTGAGCCCCCCAAAACCCACTATATCCACCTGTCTACAACCCCAATAGCCCTTATGGCTGCAGGTGGCACCTATATGGCAATAGAGTAGGGTTTTTTTTGGGGGGAGGGTTGGTGGGCTCACATTTTCCACCATTAATATAGTGGTTAAAGTGACTTATGGGCCTGGATCATCCTCTCTATGATTTAGTAGCCCACCCCCCAGGCTACTTAAGATACCTCTGTGCAGTTCTACTAGGCTTTCCTATAGCAGGTGCTGATGTTCCAGAGGCAGGTATGTATGTTTTTATTCTGAACTTTGTGGGGGTGCGGTAAAGTCAGTGAACACGGGGGGGAGTATGTGGGTCTTTACTTTGTCCCTGCAGTGGTTATCTGGTCACTTTGGATACTTTTTTGGCACTTATAATTGTTTTACATCGTCTAATTCACAACGTATAAGTTTTGTCCACGATGTCTCATAAAACATATGATTATCCCTGCAGGACGACTAAGTCTAGGTCAGCCCCCATCCCTTCAAAAAATGCCCCTTTCAGCTCTGGGTGCACAGCATGATTCAGAGGCCTACAAAGTCTCTGGATACGTCTATAAACCCACTTCAATTATCGGCACTTGGACGACCTGTCTTTTAGGTCGTCCAAGTGTCAATTTGGGTGATTTTTTAGACGTATTTCTGTTTTGATTATGAGCCCCATAATATATAAGATGTTAAATTGACTAAGTCTGCGGTTATGGAATAATTAAAATATGGATCACTAAATTAAATAACTGGTAAGTAACTGGTAAGAATTGAAAATATATATATATACTGTAATCTACTTCGGTACTGAGCCCTTCAGGATGAAGAGTATTTAAATCGTGTATGACTCGTTTCACGTTTAAGAAAACAGCATCAATATTGCCACCTCTTAGATTTGGTTTAATTATTTTGAAGATAAAAAACATCGGGAAAGAGGTCAGAAGTCATTGGAGGGACTCACAGGCAAAAACATTTTGGGGCTTTTTGCTATTTTATCCCCTGTTTTCAATGTTTTTTGTTCTTTATCACATTTCTTTTACTTGGGTTTGTACATAACAGTTTTCGTAAATACATTAGAACTTCAATATGTGCAAATCAATTATACATATGTAAATCTGTAGAGAAATGCGTGTACGTTCGATCTTGTGTGTATTAAAATGTTTAAGATGTCCAAATGAACTGAATGCACCCTGATGAATGTTCATCCTCAGAATCAATACAACTGACAGAGCAAGTTCCCTGAAAACTTGGCGGGAGAAGGGAGATATAGTAGACATGCATAAATGCACAGGAAGGAAGGAAGGAAGGAAGCTCTGGAATGAGAGGGCATAGGATAAAAGTAAAATGGAACGGGCTCAGGAGAAACCTGAAGAAATACTTTTTGGCAGAGAAATATTGTGAATTCCTGGAATAGCCTCCCGGTGGAGGTGGTAGAGATTAAAATTGTATCTGAAGTCAAGAAAGTTTAGGACAAGTATGTAGGATCTCTAAGGGATAGTAGATGGCATGGATGGGCATACTAGATAGGCCATATGGGCTTTATCTGCCTTCATTTTCGGAGTTTCTATGTAACAACTTCTCACTTCATCTGGGACAAACATGAACATACTATATCTTCAGGAAAAGGTTAAAGACTCACCTTTCTCCTCAAACTTATAACTATTGCCTGCCTAAATAACCACAACCAGTGTTCATGTCCTATATTCAATCATTCTTGCCATGAATCCACACCACATCCTATTGTAAATCTTGACAAATCTTATTGTGAACCGCATTGAATCCCAGTTGAAAATTTGAAGTATAGAGGAAAACTGTATGGTATGGTATGGCAGTTTGCTCATCCCTTCTCCTTTAAAAAGCCCCCTGCCCTAATATTTCTTTAGAACAGTGTCCCAGTGGCGTACCTAGGGTATGTGGCACCCGGGGCCCATCATTTTTTGACACCCCCCCATGTAAAAAAATATTTTTTGTAATGACCATGAAACGGAATAAATGGTCAGAATAGAAGCAGGCAGTGAAAATTTTCTTATATTCCAAACATAACATAACGTAAATTATGTCTGAATTGTCATGACATCAGAAGTACATATGGAGTAATTGCAGGTGATGCTTGGGACAGTTCTGATTGTGTTAGTTCGGTTTTATGTGTTTTTTGAATAGAAGGGTTTTTATTTCTTTTTTGAAGGTTTTGTAGTCTGTGGTCAAGGTCAATAGGTTGTAGAGTTGGGGGTCGAGTGTTGCAGCTCGAATGGCTAGGAGGTTGTCGAACTGTTTTTTTTTTCTTTTGACGTTTTTGGTTGGAGGGTGTGTGAATGGTGCGTGAGTTCTCCTATGTCTGGTTGAGGTGGATTGAATTATTTAGCTGAAGAAATTAGTTACCCCCCCATTCCACACACATTAATTCTCTTCCATTTTTGTTCCCATTATAAAAACACTGATAAGTTCCCAGAAAAAAAATACATTAAAATAAGAAGTGAAAACAAAGGCCCCTACAGATGAGAACATAACATAAGAATAGCCTAACTGGGTCAGATCAATGGTCCATCATGCCCAGTAGCCCATTCTCATGGTAGCCAATCCAGGTCACTAGTACCTGGTCAAAACCCAAAGAGTAGCAACATTCCATGCTACCGATCCAGGGCAAGCAGACACTTCCCCATGTCTTAATAACAGACTATGGACTTTTCCTCCAGGAATTTGTCCAAATCTTTCTTAAAACCAGATAAGCTATCTGCTTTTACCATAACTTCTGGCCACTTCATTTTTAAGCTTAGATCTTTCCTTCCAAACAGAGACCTTGCTAGATGTCAAATACAGCACAAGGGAACTTCAAACGGACTTAGCTGTGCAGGAAATGTGAATCTCCTCATATTCCCACCATATAGTGCAAAAATGTGCAAAGGTCTGTTTTTTTTCTTTCGATCACTACATAGCCTAATGCCACACAAGCAGCGCTGTTACAAACATATTCTGTAGGTCAATGCTAAGGATAACAAAGTTTCCTTCCTTGGACCAGAAGGAGATACTGATAAACCACTGGAAGAGATCCCAAAACAACACCCAAAGACCCACTCAGTGTGTGAACCAGTTGAGTGGAGTGGACTAACTGGGGGGGGGGGTGGAAATGGGCCCTGAGTTTGCTCAGCAGAATTTCCCAGACCACCTCTTCCTCTCAACACATTGACACGCTGCCACCATCACCACTAGGAACACCTCACTGGGTAGGCCAGCTATGCTATAAACTTTATAAAACACATTATTATATTTTCTTATAAAGCACATATTTTAACTAAACTCTCTGACATCCTCAGCCTTTCCATTCACAAAAATAGAAGGAAGAAAAGTTGTCATTTCCTGCTGTCTCATGTCCCCGGCCTATACAATATTTTTTTCTGCAGACCCTTCAAAAGTCTGACCAAATCCTCGTTTCACTTGCATTATAAAGTACTGAGGATGCCATCTCTCCCCAATCCCAGGTCCTAAAGTCTAAGACAGTAGCGCAAACTAATGCTGCCAGATTCAGGAAAAAAAAATTTCGATTCGATTCAGCCTATTGAATTGGTTTTTCAATTCGATTTTCCTGCCCAGTTGGGTGATTTTTTTCAAAACTCCTGGTGGGTTTTATAGCTTTTTCACCCCCTTTGGCTTCTCCTAACCACACTGGCGCTGTGGTGTAAATAAAATAAAGAAACAAAAAGGACTTTTCCTCTCTGTTAAATCCTAGCTCACGTTTGCAGTCCAACACCAGCTCTGGCAGGATACACATTTCAAATCTGACATATTATAATCACAAAACAGAAAATAATATTAATTTTTCTACCTTTTGTTGTCTGGTTATATTTCAAATCTTGTTGGTCCAAGGCTCTGGTTTTCTTCTGATAACTTGCTTGCCAGGGTCTCCTTCTTTCTGCATGCTAACCATCCATCTGCCAACTCTGTCCTCCCTTTCCATTTCCCTTCCCTTCCCAGGAAGTCTGGTATCTTTCCTTTTTTTCATCTCCCTCCATAGATCCACCTTTTCTTAACTACCCTTTCATCCGGCATCTCTCCCTCCTTCCCCACCACCCCAGAGTCCACCATCTCTCCCTTTCTTTTCCTAATTACCCTCCTATCCAGTATCTCTATCCCTCCTCCACACCATCCCTTGTGTCCAATTTCTCTCCCTTTCTGTTCCTTCCCTCCCTAAATCCCATGGTCCATCATCTCTCTCCCTCTCCTCTATTTTCAGACCCATTATTTCTTCCCCCCCCCCAAATTTTGGCATATGCATGTCTCTTTGAACACCCCCTTTCCTCCGTGTACTTCTAAACCAGGGTCCCCACCAAAGGCCTGTCCCCCCTTAAAGGTCTGCCTGTACCCCCTTGAAGGCCTGCACCCCCTTGAAGGCCTGTCCCACCCCTTGTAGGCCTGTGCCCCCCTTGAAGGCCTGTCCCCCCTTGTAGGCCTGTCCACCCCTTGAAGGCCTGCCTGCCTGTCCCCCCCCTTGAAGGCCTGTCCCCCCCTTGAAGGCCTGTACCCCCTTGAAGGTCTGCACCCTCCCCTAAGGCCTGCACCCCCCTTGAAGGCCTGTCTCACACCCTTGTAGCTTGTCCCCCCCTTGTAGGCCTGTCCCCCCCCTTGAAGGCCTGCCTGCCTGTCCCCCCCTTGAAGGCCTGTCCCCCCCCTTGAAGGCCTGTCCCACCCCCTTGTAGCTTGTCCCCCCCTTGTAGGCCTGTCCCCCCTTGAAGGCCTGCCTGCCTGACCCCCCCTTGAAGGCCTGTCCCCCCTTGAAGGCCTGCACCCCCCCGAAGGCCTGCACCCCCCCCGTAGGCCTGCACCCCTCCGAAGGCCTGTCCCCCTCTTGAAGGCCTGTCCCACCCCCTTGTAGCTTGTCCCCCCCTTGTAGGCCTGTCCCCCCTTGAAGGCCTGCCTTCCTGTCCCCCCATTGAAGGCCTGAACCCCCCCCCCGAAGGCCTGTCCCCCCCTTGAAGGCCTGTCCCTCCCCCTTGAAGGCCTGCACCCCTTGAAGGTCTGCACACAACCCCGAAGGCCTGTCCCCCCCTTGAAGGCCTGTCCCCTCTATCAAGGCCTTCCTGCCTGCCTGTCACCCCCTCCCCCTTGAAAGCCTGCCTGCCTGCCCGCCCGACCCACCCCGAAGGACCGCTCGCCCCCCTGGCCTCCCCGCACCACCTATAAAGCAGCCGCAGCAGGATCGCGACGTCAGCGAAACCTGCGCTGCTTAGGCGCTGCTACCTGCGCCGCGGTCCCGCCTCTCCTCTGACGTCAGAGGAGGGGCGGGACCGCGGCGCAGGAAGCAGCGTCCAAGCAGCTCCGGGATCGCTGATGTCACGATCCTACTGCGGGCTGCTTCACAGGTGGTGCAGAAAGGTCAGTGGGGCGAGTGGTCCTTCGGGGGTGGGGGGGACTGAACGGCAAGACCGGGAGCACCCCCTCAGGGCTGGCACCCTGGGCGCATCGCCCCCCCCCGCACCCCCCTTGGTACGCCACTGCAGTGTCCCGCAAACTTTTTTGGCTCTGGCACCCCCAGCCCTGTCCTGCCCCACCCCTAGCCCTGCCCCACACAAATCTTGGCTCATTGTCCCTGAGCTTGGGGTCATGTCTGGAGGCCCCTCCAGACATGGCCCTGAGCTCAGGGAAAGTGAGAAGAGGTTTGTGTAGGGGGCGGAGAGAAGCCGACGCCGGAAGTGACACTTGGTATTGTGACCAAACAGACACAAGGCCTGTCAAGGTCCCAGCTAAGGGAAAAGCTAATGTAACAATAAAACCCCGGAAGAAAAATTCCAGGATTTCTCAGGAATTTATTGTGAGAAACAGGGTCAGTGACCACCAGGTGGAGCCTGACTTATCTGGGGATGAGATAGGTGAATTATGTACAACTCGCCACCAGGGGAGCTCTAGAGGACCCTGGGCTACTGCTGACTCACCTAGAGCAGGGCACGCCCCAAAGGTAGATAAGCCAGCAGTAGCATTCAGACCAGCAAGCCGGTTAGGGAGGAAGTTTGGGCCTTGCCTCCCTAGGAACCCTGCCGAGCCAAACAGGGACAACAAGCCCCAACCTATGGAACCTATGGAGGTTGAACAGCCAGAGGATTTGTCTGTCCTGTTTGAAGAACCTATGGACTTCCAAGAGTCTTGTGCTGGCAGTGAGTGTAATTTGCCTGAACCTATGCAGCTGAACCTGACTTTGAGCCACAAACAGTGAGTGAGTTTTGGACCTGTTTGTGTGCTGTGTATTTTGTTTTTGAATGCTGTTTTTTTTTTGAGAAAGCTTAGAGAGAGTGGGGAGAGGTTTTGCTTCCATTCTGGGAGGGAATTTGAAAGCCTTTTCTGAAGGCCTTTGTTTTTGGCAAAACCTAGGACTCTCTCCTTTTCCTGGCAACCATATTCTGATTGCCAGAGGCTTTCCTTCAATTGCTGCAAGGACTATAAATTGAGGAAAACTTAAATGCTGAACTGTATTCTGATAAAGTGAAATACCTGCTTTTCAGCCGGCAGAGTAAGCTCTGTATTGAGCTGAGGTCTCAAGGATAAGTGTGACTTAAGAGACACAGAAAGAAAGTTGCACTGTATTGTGAGCGGCTTTATTTTCCTGCCTTTTTCTCTTTTGGCAGTTTGTTTTTTTTGGTTTTTGGTTATTAAGGCTGTGTGAAAACCTGACTGAAGTTATAAAGTCTGGAAAGTACTTACCTGCCTTAAGGAATTAAGTAAAAAGAACTTTATCCTGACATGCCACAATTGTTGGAACTTTATTTGTGTTTGAGTGAATTTTTCATTGCTACTATAAACTCCAGTCCTGCAGGGTGACTCCAGGCCGGGTCACACGCGATTGCATTATTGTTTGTAGCCATCAAATTTTCTACAGAGCCCTGCTCTGGGTAATACTGGTGGTCACATAAGTGGTATCAGGAGTGGGATATTGCACCTCCTGCAGGACACTTTAGGAACTGCAATTTGGAAAAAAAATAAAAATAATTTTCTTTTGCTTCACCATTTTCTTTTTTTTTGGACTGACGTATCCTGGATGTTTGGATGGTGATTGTTGGACTATTGACTAATTGTTTGCTTTGAGAAGCATATGTTTTTTTTTAGTACTTTATCTGAGGAGTTTCCTGAATCCTATTCGGAGAAGGAGTTTCCAACCGGAAGCCGGAAACAAAGATAAAGACTGCAGAATATCCTTTGGAGGTGAACTGCGTGGAGCTCAGTGGGAGTTGGGAGTCCGAGAGAACCAGACCAGAGTTCCGGAGGCCAGTTCCAATTCAGGACCCAGTTCCAGTGGACCGGAGTGCCAGACACAGTTCCAGTTTGGGACCCGAATTCCAGAGGGGGCAAGCCGTGCGGAGAACGACTGGAGGCCAAGGAGGCCTAAACACCAAAGGCGCAGACTCACCAGTTCTATCGGTAAGAGTACCTAGGCTGGGGGGTCTGGTAAAAGGGAGGAACACGGTTACCAAGCGGCCACACTTGGGTTCCTTTTCTTTTTGTTTGCTTTTCAGGCCTGCACTATGGAGCAAGCCCAGTGGCTGGCAGCGCTGGCCGAGGAGGACCGGAGACAGACTGAGGAACTTGAAGGCATTTTGCGGACCAACGAGGCGCGGTGGCAATCTCGCCAGGATGCTATGATGCTGCAATATGGACAGTTAATGGTGACCATGCAAGAGCGAGCGAAAAGTTTTGCTCAGATACTACAGCAGTCTACAGCACTACCTGCAAGTCAAGCCTTACCTAGTGTTCCAGATCCAGCTCCGGTAGGACTTAACACACTGACACATTTTAACTGGGAAGAGTCAACACGCATAGATGCTCCAGATGATTCCCTTAGTTCCACGACGCTAGGGCCAATTCTGGGAGTTGAGGAAGCCTATTTTGATGCTAGTGAATTCTTAGGAAGGGGCCCGGGCATAAGGCAGGGACCTACACCTAGGCAGTACCCCGGGGATTCAAGCAAGAAGGAGAGTAGGAAACCCCCTGTCAAATATTTATCTGCTCCTGTATCCAGGCCTAACACTCGGGAAGGTGGTAGGAAATGTTACAGCTGTGGGAAGACAGGGCATACACAGAGTTTTTGTGGGGCGGTAAACTTGTCCAGCCGGAGAACCAAGTGCAATGCTAGGGAAACCAAAATAGGTATTCCTGGACAAGGCCTAAGGACCGCATGCACTACGACAGTCTCCGTAGGCGGACAGGAAACGGTAGCACTGATCGACACTGGGGCCGATCAGTCTATGATGTCTGTAGGGTTCTGGAAAAAAGTGTTCCCAGGGGAAAAAGGATCCTCCAATGTTGGGAAGGTAGTAATTAAGTGCATACATGGTGATAGTGTGCATTATTCGCTTAGACCAACTACACTATTGCACCAGGATAGGGTGTACTCAATAGTAGTTGCTTTGGTCCCAGGGGCCCCTTATGACCTGATTTTGGGACAGGACTGGTCTGGGTTGAATGAATATTTGAGTGTCAAGCAGGGGTTTGTGAATACTCGATCTCAGGGTTTACCTACAGCAGTTCCGGGGACAGAGCTGGGAGATGTATTCCCCTTTCAGGAGGGAGTGGTGAATAGGCCTACTAATAAGCAGGCAAGAGCCTCAAGGGCACAAAGGAGGAGGCAACAGCAACAGAGAGCACAAGGGCTTAGGAAGGCCGAACAGAGGAATGAGTTTCCTAGCCTCCCTCAAGAGATTGTTAGTACCTTCCCTACGTTTGGGAACGAACAAAAAACGGACCCTTCCTTACAAGAGTTATGGCGTCAGGCCACCGGACTCCAATCAGGGCGGACTGGATTGCGAGTCATAAGGGGGCTCCTCTATAAGGAAGATAAGGGTGCCAAGGACTCGGGGGGAAAAAGGGAACAGTTGGTGGTTCCAAAGGGATTCAGGAGGGCCATTCTACAGACTGCCCATGACTCCTCATTAGCTGGTCATAAAGGGGTTCAGGCTACCCAGATACAGGTGCAACGCAGGTTCTTCTGGCCAGGATGGAGACAGGAGATAGAAGAGTTCTGTAAGTCCTGTCCCACCTGTCAGAGGTTGACCCTAAGTAAACCAGAGCGTGCTCCACTGATTCCTATTCCGATAGTGGAGGAACCCCTCATGAGGCTAGCCATGGATATTGTAGGGCCACTAGAGAGGACTCCTAGGGGGTACAACTTTATTTTTGTTGTAATGGACGTTGCCACCAGGTTTCCATGGGCTTTTCCCCTACGGAAAACGACGTCTAAGGTGCTGATGAAAGAACTAATGGGGTTATTCTGCGCCATAGGCTTCCCGAGAGAGGTATTATCTGACCGGGGAAGTAACTTCCTGTCTAAGGAGATGGAGGGGTTCTGGAAGGACCTGGGGGTTAGGCATATTAGGACGTCGGCTTATCACCCTCAGGCCAATGGAATGGTCGAACGGTTTAACCAGTCCCTGAAACACTTACTTAAAAAAGGGTTAGAAAATAACATCAGGGATTGGGACCTCTTTATCCCATTTGCTTTGTTCGCTGCCCGCGAGAGGGTACAGGACTCCTTGGGAGTTAGTCCCTTTGAGATGCTATACGGACGAGCTCCCAGGGGTCTGTTAGATGTGGTAAAGGAGGGTTGGGACCCACCTGAAGAGACGGGCATGGATGTGATATCTTATCTGTCCCGTTTGAAGCAGAATCTGGCTAAAGTTGCTAAATTGGGGAAAGAAAATCTTGAGTGGGCCCAGAAAAAACAAAAGGTATACTATGATCGAAAAGCCAAGGAGCGTCAGTTTATGGTGGGAGACAGGGTCTTGATACTTGTGCCCTCAGATCCCCATAAATTTTTGGCGCATTGGAAAGGACCTGCCACGATTGTAGAAAAATTAGGCCCCGTAAATTACAGAGTTAAGGACGAGAAAGAACACATGCAAACCTATCATGTGAATTTGTTAAAACCTTGGAAAGATAGAGAGACCTTAGCTCTAGTGGCACAGAGGTATCAAGAAGATGAGTTAGGTCCCCAGATAGCGGACCTAGGGCAGGCAGAAAAGGTAAACGTGGGGGTGGAATTGTCTACTGCACAAACCCAGCAGGTACAGGCCCTCATTAATAGGTTTTCTGATGTTTTCTCATCCATTCCAGGGCGCACTCGGGGAATAACTCACGACATTATAACCAGTCCAGGCAGGATAGTTAGAGTTCGCCCCTATCGCCTGTCAGAGGAAAAAAAAAGGCTGGTAAATGAGTTAGTGCAAGAAATGTTAGCACTAGGGGTCATCGAGCCCTCGCAGAGCCCCTGGAGTAGCCCCATAGTGATTGTACCAAAGGCTGATGGGACCCCTCGTTTCTGTATAGATTTTCGACAAGTAAACGAAGTGTCTCAGTTTGACGCCTTCCCAATGCCTCGTGTGGACGAGTTATTGGATCGTTTAGGCCAGGCTCAATACCTTACCACCATTGATCTGACCAAGGGGTATTGGCAAATTCCCCTGACTGATAGGGCTAAGCCTAAGACGGCCTTTAGCACTCCCTATGGGTTGTATCAGTTTACCCGCATGCCATTTGGATTGCATGGGGCAGCTGCTACTTGCCAAAGGGCAGTGAACGAGGTACTGAGAGGGCATCATGCTTACGCAGAGGCGTATCTTGATGATATTGTTATATATTCCTCCACATGGCCGCAACATCTTGAGCATGTTGCCGCTGTATTAGATTCACTAAGGAAGGCAGGGTTTACTGTAAACCCCAAGAAGTGTTTCCTGGGTCAGAGAGAAGTAAAATATTTGGGGTACACAGTGGGTAGAGGCCAGATCAAACCCTTAGTTGATAAGGTGAGATGTATCCAAGAATATCCTCAACCTAACACTAAGAAACAGCTGCGGGGATTTCTAGGCCTAATGGGGTATTATAGAAGGTTCATCCCCGATTTTGCCACTAGGGCTACTCCACTTACAAATATGCTGAGGAAAGTGGTACCCGATACTTTGCAATGGGGGGCCGACAGTGTGGAGGCTTTCCAGGATCTGAAGGATAGCCTGTGTAGTCAACCGGTCCTTGCTGCTATTGACTACAACAGACCTTTAATCCTTCAGACGGATGCTTCGGGCTGTGGTTTGGGAGCCATACTCAGCCAGGAAAACAAGGGGGTAGAACACCCAATTTTGTACCTGAGCAGGAAGTTACACCCCAATGAAAAAAATTATGCTGTAGTAGAATTGGAGTGTTTAGCAGCAAAGTGGGCAATGCAAACTTTAGACCACTATCTAGGGGAGCGGCAATTCACTTTGGTTACCGACCATGCCGCACTTAAGTGGTTAGGTACCATGAGAAATAATAACGCTCGTCTTACAAGGTGGTACTTAGCGTTACAAACCTTTAGATTTTCAGTAGTTCATCGTCCAGGGCGTCTAAACACTAATGTCGATACTCTGTCTCGCATTCCAGAAAATACTACACAGCCACAGGCTTCCCAGGATAAGTCTCATTTAAGGGTGGGGGTATGTGACCAAACAGACACAAGGCCTGTCAAGGTCCCAGCTAAGGGAAAAGCTAATGTAACAATAAAACCCCGGAAGAAAAATTCCAGGATTTCTCAGGAATTTATTGTGAGAAACAGGGTCAGTGACCACCAGGTGGAGCCTGACTTATCTGGGGATGAGATAGGTGAATTATGTACAACTCGCCACCAGGGGAGCTCTAGAGGACCCTGGGCTACTGCTGACTCACCTAGAGCAGGGCACGCCCCAAAGGTAGATAAGCCAGCAGTAGCATTCAGACCAGCAAGCCGGTTAGGGAGGAAGTTTGGGCCTTGCCTCCCTAGGAACCCTGCCGAGCCAAACAGGGACAACAAGCCCCAACCTATGGAACCTATGGAGGTTGAACAGCCAGAGGATTTGTCTGTCCTGTTTGAAGAACCTATGGACTTCCAAGAGTCTTGTGCTGGCAGTGAGTGTAATTTGCCTGAACCTATGCAGCTGAACCTGACTTTGAGCCACAAACAGTGAGTGAGTTTTGGACCTGTTTGTGTGCTGTGTATTTTGTTTTTGAATGCTGTTTTTTTTTTGAGAAAGCTTAGAGAGAGTGGGGAGAGGTTTTGCTTCCATTCTGGGAGGGAATTTGAAAGCCTTTTCTGAAGGCCTTTGTTTTTGGCAAAACCTAGGACTCTCTCCTTTTCCTGGCAACCATATTCTGATTGCCAGAGGCTTTCCTTCAATTGCTGCAAGGACTATAAATTGAGGAAAACTTAAATGCTGAACTGTATTCTGATAAAGTGAAATACCTGCTTTTCAGCCGGCAGAGTAAGCTCTGTATTGAGCTGAGGTCTCAAGGATAAGTGTGACTTAAGAGACACAGAAAGAAAGTTGCACTGTATTGTGAGCGGCTTTATTTTCCTGCCTTTTTCTCTTTTGGCAGTTTGTTTTTTTTGGTTTTTGGTTATTAAGGCTGTGTGAAAACCTGACTGAAGTTATAAAGTCTGGAAAGTACTTACCTGCCTTAAGGAATTAAGTAAAAAGAACTTTATCCTGACATGCCACAATTGTTGGAACTTTATTTGTGTTTGAGTGAATTTTTCATTGCTACTATAAACTCCAGTCCTGCAGGGTGACTCCAGGCCGGGTCACACGCGATTGCATTATTGTTTGTAGCCATCAAATTTTCTACAGAGCCCTGCTCTGGGTAATACTGGTGGTCACAGTATATGTCACATGTCCTTCGATCCCTGGCGGCACACCCGGAATCTCGCCACGGCGCACAGTTTGCGATTCACTGCTCTAGAATATCAAATGTTACCTTGGTGGTACTCTCACCTACATAGAAATGCGTTCTACATAATTAGGAGCTGATAACCATGAGAAAACATAAGCTGCTTCTCATGAATTGGAGCAAACAGCCAATCTTATTAATCAATTAGATGCAGAAGCCACCTGATGCTGCTAATTTGGTGAACTCACCAGCTGCCACGAGTATTTTGGCCTGTCAGTACAAGCTACGGTAAATAAACTCAGGGCAATGTCTGTTTCATCTTAGCACAAAAAATGCATCCCTTTTCCCTATTAGCTCCTTCGCATATTTTATTCTGTTTTGAGATCACAGACAAATGTGGGTAAATGTAATGATGATATTTACATTCAAGTATACCCGAGTGTCTGGTGCACTCCAATTAAGCCTCTGTGGGAGATGGCTAAATTATAATTAGAAGAATAATTATCTCTGTATTAAAGCTGCAGCACATCACGTTTTTTTTAAAAACAGAAAATTTGGTTGAGCAGCTTATGGTATATTATCTTATGTCTCGCTAAGTCATATGACTTTTGACCTAGTCACAGGAAGCTGATCTGACAAGACTGCATAATTCTGAACAAAGATTGTCTCACCGAAATCAGCAAAGGAATGAATTACTAATGATTGTAAGGCAAGCATCAGCATGGTGTTCCTCAGAGCTCTTAAACTGTTGAAGGCCAAGCCTGGATTTTGACACAGACAACTGCCTAGAGCCCCGAATCCCTGGCTTTTTAAACAGGATCTTGATTCTGCTTGCTTCTGGATTCTGTTCTTTGACCTCTAGAGGAGAACCCTATCCACCCCACTGCAATCTAGCACTGCCTATGAGAACCAACATCTTAAAACCAGCCCTGTATGGGGCCCTCAGAAGTGGTATGCTGAAAACCAGTGAAGAAATGTCTCTGAGAACTGGGTACCACTGATAGATGAGAAAGGATTTTGTTGCCAAGTTCTGCCAAAAGTTGACATGCTTCGGTTCTCAAGCCTGGGTTTAGTGTACACAAAAACCAAGGTACTTCCTTGCATTATGTTATTGGTTTTGTCATTCACTGTGAGCTGCAATAGTGATGAAGAAATGAAAATAAATAAATAATATTCGAATGCTCCTTTCTACTATTTAATCCCTCACCTGCATTTACTACCAAACTGCAAATTCACAGAATCCAGGTCAGAGCCTAAAGGGGGGGGGAGAGAATTCATTAAAGGGTGCTAAACACCCACAGGATATAATGGGCGTCTTTAGTTTCCACCATATTATCTGGTAACGAATTCCAGAGTTTAATTACAAGTTGAGTGAAGAAATATTTTCTCTGGTTTGTTTTAAATGTACTACTACGTAGCTTCATCGCATGCCCCCTAGTCCTAGTATTTTTGGAAAGAATAAACAGGTGATTCATATCTACCCTTTCCACTCCATTCATTATTTTATAGACCTCTATCATATCACCCCTAAGCTGTCTGTTCTCCAAGCTGAAGAGCCCTAGCTGCTTTAGCCTTTCCTCATAGGGAAGTTGTCCCATCTCTTTTATCATTTCCGTTGCCCTTCTCTCTACCTTTCTAATTCTGCTATATCTTTTTTGAGATATGGTGACCAGAATTCCATACAATATTCAAGGTGCAGCTGCACCATGGAGCAATATAAGGGCATTATAATATTCTCATCTTTGTTTTCCATTATTTTCCTGATCATTTCTGTCACCCTTCTCTGTACCTTTCCTAATCCCGCTATATCTTTTGTTTTGAGATGCAGTGACTTGAATTGCACATGGTTTTGAGGTGTGATCTCAGCACCATTACCTCCTGCATCAGATCATGTGCTCTATTAAGAGCTTAGTTCTAGAATTGCTTCGCCTCTTGTCGGTTCTTGAACCAGCTGCTCCACAAAGCAGTCCTTGATTTCATCAAGGAATTTTACGTCCCTAGCATGCCCTGATGTCAATATGGGGGTAGTTGAAATCACAGGGAATAAAATTATTATATATGCTTAATCAAAAACCCTGGCTAGCAGGACCATAAAGACCCTAATAATAAATATATCAATGAGGAGCATCCCCAAAAAATGTTTGAAGAAAAAAGGGGTCTCCGTTGAAAGGCTTCATGGGCACCCCAAAAAATCCTCCAAAATAGTGCTTCAACTCATTAAATTTTTTTTCGGCCTAATAGCCAACAATTCCATACAGGTCAGAGTCAAACAGACTGAATTTTCTTCAATAAAGGTGTGCTCATATGTTAACTCAAACAACTAGCACTGTTTATAACAGAAATGAGGAAGGTCATCAGTGATGCGGCAGATGGAAGGCTCCAGCGGGGAATGCCACGAAGCAGCCCGTTCAGAGTGCTGCCACCGCTGCTGCTTTAGGAAGCCTTGGAGTGGAGATATGTCAGATCTCACCAGGGTGGGGGATCACTGAATTGATGAATCTGATTTTTTTCGGTGAATCGGGCAGCACTAGTGTCAGGGATGGAGTCGGGGAGTGTTCGGAACATTTGGGGGGGAGGTGCTTCAGGGGTCGATCTTAACTAGGGCTTATTTTTGGTGTAGGGCTTATATTAGGAGCCTCTTTAAAAATCATGCTAAGGCTTATTTTCGGAATAGGTCTTATTTTCAGAAAAACAGGGTAGTAGTTGAAATTAGAGGTCTGCACGGGAACGGGGATCGCGGGAATCCCGCGAGTCCCGCAGGGATCCCGCAGGTTCCTCCCTGGCCCACAGGACTCCCATGGGGACGTCCCCTGACCCATGGGACTCCCACGGGGATGCCCCCCTGACCCACAGGACTCCCACGGGGAAGCCCCCTGGCCCACGGGACTCCCACGGGGATGAAAACAGGCCTACCTAAATTCTGGCGATGCAGGCATGCAGCTTAAGTGCAAGACAAGTTCAGCGTCGCGGCGGAAACAGACATGCTGAGCAGTGAGCTCAGCACGTACACAGCTGAAAGCCTTGCTTGCTGATTGGTCCGGCGGCACGGCGGGGCAGGATCAGCAAGCAAGGCTCTCAGCTGTGTACGTGCTGAGCTCACTGCTCAGCATGGCTGTTTCCCACTGTGACGCCAGACACACAGATTCTGTTTACCACATTGATACAGCTCCCATCTCTGGTCTTTGAACACAGCTTTGGCCTCTATCCCTACTTTGCAGAGAGAGACGAATTTTGTTGCTGAATGCAATACTTGGAGCGCCTTCCTTGGCTTACCCAAACCATGACCCATTTTTAAACAGTTACCTTTGATCATTTTAATGATTTAAATGGTGTACGTGCTGCAGATTTAAAAGAATAAAACACTTGTGGCATGGAAACCACTGCTGGCCACGTAAGTGATTTTTGAATAGCGAACTACAAGTTTTTACCCTTTACCTGAAACTCTACATAACTTATGAAATGAGAACTAGTGCTGCCAAGCTATTTTTTACTGGTGACGGTAAGTGCTTTTATTTTATTTTATTCTGTAGTCTGTTTTCACAAGAATGGCAGTCATAAAGGCCTTGGAGAAGATAAAAGAAGAAGATTTTCATAAGTAAGTTTCCTTCAACTTGATTGTTTCTGAGCAATGGGCATTTTGAGAGAATTTTATAAATACCTGCCTCACTTGCACATACATAAGATACACCAGTTTTCAAATGGAAAGTTTGTACGTATTTCCCCTTTGAAAATTACCCCAGAGAATTTATGTGCATATTTTTACCCCTGCTCTTTAACATACACAAACATCCCGGTTTATTACGCATGTATATGTGCTTAAAACCTAACCCCAGCCCCAGGAGCACCTCCACTCAGTCTTATACATTTGGGCAAAGCAACATTGTAGAGGCATGAATGACCTATTTGGAATACATATGACTATTGGCAAATGGAAGAAAGAGGAGAATTTTTGGTCGTAGGGAGGGAGGTACAGAATATGATAGGGAAGAAAAAGATGAGAGTGAGAAATATGGCAAGGGAACAATGGGACAGATTGAAAGGGATGCAAGAGGGAGGAATGTTGGACAGTGGTGAAGGGAACGGAGGGAGAGATGTGGCATGGTGCTGGAGAGGGGTAATAGAAGGAGAAATGTTGGGCATGGGGCTGGTGGGCAGGCACGAAAGATGAGAAAGAGATAAATGCTGGACCATGGTAGGGGGAACCAATGGACAACAACAGAAGAATTTACAGAAGATGGGAAAGCGGAAAAAAGAAACTGGGACCAACTTTATGGAAAAATAAGTCTCCAGACAACGAAGGTAAAAAATGGAATTTATTGACTAAAATATGTTAGCTTTGGGAAATGTATATGGCAGATGTCTTTGTTTTGTGTTCAAAAGAAAAGGAAATGCATTTCTGGTTTTATTTCTACAGTGTTGAAGTACTTGCTGACCCTTGCTGTGACTGGTGGGGATCCCCAAGCACCACCAGCAGAGGACCTCCTCTAGAGATGGCCAGAACTCCCCTCCACCAAGCGCAGCAGTCCATGAGCCACTGAGGTGCCAGCATCTGTGACTCAGGGACGCTACTGCTGCCTGCCAAGCTTGGCAAAAGGGACTCCCGGCCAACTGCAAAGGAAGTCCTCAGCTGACAGCGTGTGGGTTCTTCTCATCAGCTGAGTATTTATATTTTATATTTGCATTAGAGGGTCTGGTAGAAACCCATTTACAAAGTATGCATTCTTCCCAATTAATATTTCCAAATTAATAAAGTCTCTTTGCTTATAAAAACCTTTTCACCAACCAAGGGACCCGACACGGTCCGTGTTTTGGACAGTACACCTTTGTCAGGGGTCCATGGTAAATAAGGCATAAGATATACCGCAAAGAATAAGGGTAAGAACAAATGCCTGTGTGTTCAATTCACTAAGGGTCACTGCCAGAAGTGAAGTGCCTCACTTCTGGCAGTGACCCTTAGCGAATTGAACACACAGGCATTTGTTCTTACCCTTATTCTTTGCTAATCCGGTGTGTGTGGTAAAACCCCTAATGCACTTTTGTAAAAGGAGCCCTTTGTCTCAAAGGTTTTTGTACTAATTATTTGTATTCCTGATTGTCTCAAGAAGTCCTGTACTAATATTTGTATTTTATATAATACCCATTTTATTTGATGTATTTCATCTAGAAGTCTGAAAAGGTGGTATAACAAACAAGCTCCCCTACTTTATTCATTGTGACTAACTCAATAGAGAATGACACGGTAACAAAATTCATCGCTGTTCCCATCCCCATGGATAACCGGGGGAAACCATTGCGTGTCATTCTTTAGTATTTAATCTCAACTTCGGTCCTTCTACACCAGCATTCTTCAATGCAAGGCTTGAGGGTCAGTGGCTGTGCCTATTCATACTCTGATTCTTCCCTTTCTCCTTAAAGAATGACATGGAGATAGTTTCCCGTGGTTATCCGCGGGGATGGGGACAGTGATGAGTTTTGTCACACTGTCATTCTCTAGTACTCAACAGTTGAGGACTAGGCCTCTTTGCATAAAGAGGCGAATCTTGGCACAGTACATTGTCAGTAAAATTCTGGAAGACCTTCAGTGAAAAGCATTTTCATGAGTTGACAACCCTATCATCATAGAAAGCACTAATAATGTTTGAAAATGTACTATAGCAATTTCCAAAGACCTACCCATTGCTTACACTGGTCCATGATGTCCATAATACAGAACATCTGCAGTTTGGTTTTTCAGTTCCCTTCATCACTGGCTATATAATTTCATATCAGACGAATTCCTCAGGCAAATAGATAAAGTCTTAAACAAAGAGCACATTCATCTCTAAATTAAAGTAATCATGTAATCCTTCATCCCACCAAGTTACCTTTCATCTATTCATTCTTAAGACATGTATCTTACCAGCTTCGGTAAATGATAGTAATAAAGTGTCACATTCAGGTTTTCATTTCCATTACTGTTCTGGTCTCTCTTTTAATAGCACCAAAAAGACCCCCACAAAGGAGCTCTATTAGACTGCTCTCCAATCTGGACTTTGATCTTTCATACGACTTCATAGTGAGAAAAAATTAAGACTAGCCCTTTTGAACGTCAGCTCGGCATATGAATTTTTTAGTTTGCCAAGTGTTAATTGGTGTCTGCCCTGAGCCATAGTGCAAAATGCAATTCACAGCCAATTAGCTTGCAGTCATGAATCTTTGCTGCTTGACAAAGTGAACCAGCGTGCGTTAGGCTATTAAAAAAATATAATTAGTTCTAACTCACAGAGCATCTTTTCATACTGAAATGGTTACCTGTTTTCTGGAATATGTCTGTAGGTAAGCAAATTACCTGTGTTGAGCAGCTTTTCTAACAAGATAGTGAAGACCTTAATAATAATAATAGTATATTTATATATAATATTTTATCATTTATATAAATATGTGTTTATTTTTCAATAGTAGCTTAAGTTGTGTTACACTCAGGTACACTAGGCATTTCTCTGTCCCAGGAGGCCTTACAGTCTGTTTGTACCCGAGGCAATGGGGGTCTTAAGTGTTTTGTCCCAAGATCACAAAGAGGAACAACAGGATTTGAATTGGGCTTCCTTGGTTGCCAGTCTAATGCTTTAGCCACTAGCTTACTGTTTCTAAGGTGGAACTCAGTGGCAGTACTATGGAGACTTGAGTTGGGTTTCCAGGTTATGGCTTTTGCTTCCTGGGCTGCTCTAGGGATGCCATGGAGGATGTGCACATGACGGAGAAAGTTCTAGTTAGAGAATGACACGGTGGCGGTTTACCCGCAGCCACCGCATTTTAGCCGCGGGTCACCCACCGAAAACGGGGAAGAAAACTAGCAGTCGCTGCGGCGACGGGGACAAGGCCATTCACCGCCCGCGGGAAGGAATTCAATGAGAAGATGTGGAAAGCAGAAACCAGACAACAAAGGTAGAAAAAAAAATTCTATTTATTTATTTATTTTTTGCTTTAGGATAAAATAGTATATTAGTTGTGTTGATAAAAATTTATAAACAAAGCCCTGCCAGCTGAACATCTCTTTCTCTAGTTCAGCAGCAGGAACTTTGATTTATAAGAAAGGAATAAGCTAAATATTACAGTACTAAGGCTTATATGGATGCAGCGGGGACGGTGACGGGGCGGTGAATGGGATGGCAGTGGCGGTGACGGGGCGGTGAAAGGGATGGCGGTGACGGTGACGGGGCGGTGAAGGGAACGGCGGTGACGGGGCGGTGCAGAGGATGGTGGGCCGGTGACGGGGACAGATTTTTTCCCCGTGTCATTCTCTAGTTCTAGTCATTGCTTACCTTACGAAGGTGCGCTAGGGTTTTCAGCGCACGCACAAAATTACCACGCATTATAGCACGTGGTAGCTGAAAAATCTACCGCCTCCTAAAAGGAGGCGGTAGTGGCTAGCGTGCTAGGAAATTTAACGTGCGCTTTTGCGCGCTTTAAGGCCCTAGCGTACCTTTGTAAAAGGAGCCCCTAGAGTGGTATTTTAGAAAAGACATCCAAGTCAGAATGTACTGGATGTCTATCTCACATGTATTTTAGAACAGGAAAGAAAGAGCCTATTCTACAATACTGTAAGATAGATGTCCATGTACTGGAAACGTCCAGCATAAATATCCATGTTACAAACCAAAACATCCATAACAATCTTAAAAACAATCCACAAATGGTATATACCAGTGGTCTCAAACTCGCGGCCCGGGGGCCACATGCGGCCCCCCCAGGTACTATTTTGAGGCCCTCGGTATGTTTATTGTAATCACAAAAGTAAAATAAAAGTTTCTTGCTCATATGTCTCTTTAGCTATAAATGACAATATTATTATTAATACTTAGTCAAAAGGAAAGATTTATAAACTATAAAGAGTTTTACCTCATGCAAAATTGTTAATTCTTTAATAAGACATTAACTATTTTTTTTTGTGGCCCTCCATATACCTACAAATTCAAAATGTGGCCCTGCAAAGGGTTTGAGTTTGAGACCACTGGTATATACTGTCACATGGGACACATAAGATAAAATACAAATAATGTATAAAATACAAATGACCCAAAAACGGGCCATGTTTCGGCAAAATAAAAATGCCTTCCTCAGGGGTCTTATAGGGACTTTGACTGTCTTAAATATAAAAACATACAAGTCACAAAAAAATCCAAGTAGTTAGGAGGCTACAAACAGCACACAAGTCTCCAATGTAGGCAGTATATGAAAGTCCATCTTACAAAATGTTCAAAAGACAAACTCTGGCAACTATTTTCTGTCTCTGATTGATGAGGAATATCAAATATTCAAATTTCATATAGTCTTTCACCACAAAAAGTTGTTTCAAAACCAAAGGACTTCAGTGGCTAACCTCAGGTAAAAGTATTTGCAACCATGAGGCATATTTTAGCCAAACTCTTCATCAGTCCTTATAGGTTAGTAATTGTTTGAATTTTATCTCATAAATTTAACTTTTTCAGAATTTCATAATTTCCATCCATCAATACTTAGGGCTCCTTTCACAAAGCCGCACTAGGGCCTTAATACGCGGAATAGCTTGCGCTAAATTGCTGCGCACGTTAGCTGCTACCGCCTCCTTTTGATCAGGCAGTAGCTTTTCGGCTAGCGCGCACTAATCCGATGTGTGCATTAAAAACACTAGCGCACCTTTGTAAAAGGAGCTCTTAGTTCATTATCATTACTCAAAGTACTCATCTTAATTCAGAGCAGAGCGGTAGCCCAATGGGCTTGTGGATTGTGACTCAGGAGACCAAAGTTCAAATCCCACTTCAGCTGTTTTTATTACAATATACAGGCCAAAAGTATTTATTCATCATTTCTTTTTATTTTATAGGTGCCACAAATAACATTCATGTGAAGTTTTTGTATGTCACATCATTTTGTTTTTACTTGCTTATCATTCAGTACTGTTTTATACCTACTCAAAACCTGCAAAATAAAAAGAAATAATGAATAAATACTGTATACCTACTTTTGGTCCAACCTGTGAGCCTTACAGGAAAAGAAAAATATCTGCTATACCTGATTGTATACCACTTCAATAGCCTTCAGGCTTGTCACTAGACAGATACACTTCAACGATAGATATTTTCCTGTCCCTAGACAGGAAAGTGGGTTTTAAACCTCAGTCTGTTGATCTACTCCTCAGATCTTCAAGCTGCTCTATTAAAAATGTCCATTATACCTAAAGCCAGTGGCGTAGCGAGGGTGAGAAGCGCTCCTGCTCCTTCCCCGATCTCACCTGCGGTGCGTGCCTTCCTTTCCCCCATACCTCTAGTTGAAGTTGTTGCTCGCGGCAGTCAACAACGTGCTCTTCGTGACCCCGTCAACTCTCCCTCTGACATCAGTTCCTATGTGAGGCACCCGGAAGTGATGTCAGCGGGAGAGCCGACGGGGTCACGAGGAGCCTGCTAATTTGCACGTACTCTCCAGTTTCCTTGGTAACCCAAGTGCAGATAGCTTTAAAAAAAAAATACTCAGGCCACATGTTCAAAATCCTTCTATTGTTTTCCAATTATCACCCCTCTGTAAACCAATTGCCACACACTCTGTGCAGCTATATTAGTTAGAGCTGCCCTGCACCAACCAAGCTGTAGAAGCATACAGCACTGATGATTTTAAACTCCCCTTTAGGAGTCATGGGAGATTTATGCACCAATTACTCTAAACACCCTATGCATAAACCCACCCATGGCTGCACTTTCCCCTCCGTGCATGAAAACAAATGATTTCCTTAGAAAAGTAAATCATTTGTGGGCGTCCTCACCCTAAACTTCCTAATTAAATTGATATTTATTTTAAAAATTTCTATACCGTTTAAAACTAAACAGTTTACAGAATTACATACATAATTTATAATATTACCATTGGATAGAAATTATAGGTTGGACTCTCAAATACAATGACATGGGTGGCTAGTCAGTGGCACAGCATGGCAGACCAGTAGATGAAACCTTAGAATTCAAGTGGCAAGTTAAATTCAACACACACACCTTGTCTCCCTGAGGGAGAAACCAGCTTATACTTTATCATAGAGTGGCAGCGTGCTGTTATCCACCAGAAAATTCAGTGATGCTGTGCTTACACTACTTAAAGAGAAAACATACTTCAGCTGAACCAAAATCATTAGAACATTAGAGTTAAGAGTTTCAGAACGACCCACAAAATTTATTAACTTAAACGTGTTAATGTTACATCGTTTAATACACCATGCTCCCTCCTGAGACTCTCCAGGTAAGACCCTCCACTCAAATGGTATAATTTTATTAACTCTGTAGGGTACCCCATAAAGGAGACACCCAAATCCAGCTCCATAGTCTCCTGTGAAGAGGAGCCAAAAGATAATGAAATATCAACACAAAACATGGAAACGTTTAAAATAACTCACATTGAAAATAACAGGACTAAAAATGGACAGTTCATTTGACCCATAGTCTCTTATGCAGTATATCATTTTGGGTCTGGCTTGCGGGCGCTGGTACCTTCCATCAACAGTTCACTAACGTAGAGTTGCTGTGCTTTGCACATAGAGCTAAGTGGACTGAATTCTTCAACACAGTCCTCCCTAGATTCCACTCAGTCTTGCACCTGCTAAACAGTCTCACAATCATGGATGTAATCCACATGGACAGATGATTACAGATGTCATTGCAGACCCACATGTCTCTGTAAGTGTACACCAGGGTCCATCACTTGCAGGGGTACATAGGGATAGTTTAATCCCCACAGCTGGTAGACCCATTTCTGCATATATTTATCTGACCAGCTAGGTACTGGCATAAGGAGTCTGGCTTCCTATCCAGGTTGCACCCAGGTGTCCCGCAGGTAGATGGCTGGTATAGAAGCCTTAATTAAATCCTGATAGCATTCCTCTATGATCCTGCTATTCTCACCTTCTCCTTCCATTGATTGGTTGGACTGTTGAATTTCCGACATCAGATGTCCCTCTAGATGGGTCAGCTGATCTCCCTTGGGATCAGCCGCCACGTTATCTCCCCAGGAGGCCAAGCATAAGATGTAAAATATGTTCTCCCTGGGCCAACCTTAAGGTAAAACCAGGGGCCACCCAGGGTATACCCACCAGCAGTTCATGACTAGGAGATTAGAAATGCACCTGGCCCCTCAACCACAAAGTCACTGGGGCTGCTTCACATTACTGGTAAGACCAGAAGTGGCTTGCTGGAGATATAGTTGAAGTAGTCCATGCACTATACTGGGACTGTGTGTCTTCTCCATCTGAAGAGGGTCACACTGCACTGCTGGAAGCCTGTCTTAGGGATCAGGCAGAAAAAGCAGAGTCCAACTCACTCTTGGACATAAAGCTGGAAGACATCAGGCTGGAATCAGACAATCCCTCTCTCTCTCTGCTCTTAGGCTTCATTGTGGAGTTATCCCCATTGGTGGCAGATCTGGGTTCCTCCAGAGTCAGACTGGCTAGGCTTTCAGGCAATGTAGATTGTTCTTCTGTGGTACTCACCTTGTACCAGTCTATCGATGAGAAAGGCCATTTGGGCTGGTCTTGTCTGCTGGGGTTCTCTGCTGGGCTGGGGTTCTCTGCAGTCGAGGGGACTCCTGAATGTGTTCCTCCAGAGGCAGAACTGCCCAAATCGCTACTGCTGTCCCTGTCCTGGGTCTCAAATAGACTCTCCACATTTCTGGCAGCTCAAGAGTATAAGTAATAGGTCATGGCAGTGCATACACAATGGGCACCGCATATGACCCAATAACCGACCTCCTTCCAGTGCAATGACGATATTGCCCTTCAGGTGGTAAGCTCCTCATTCCTCCATCTCAGTCTTGAGGTTGGCAGCAGAAACTGGCAAAAGTCCCTCGGTCAGGCTCAGTAGTCACACCTACCACCAGGGTGGGTGAAGGCAAACCCCCTCTTTTATGAAACTGCGATAGCAGTTTTTAGCACGGGGAGCAACGCTGAATGGCCCATGCTGCTCCCGACACTCATAGGAACTCAATGAGTGTCAGGAGCAGCGCCAGCCATTCAGTGCGGCTCCCTGCGCTAGAAACTGCTATCACAGTTTCATAAAAGGAGGCCAAAGTCTCTCTCACTGCACTTTTAATATGTGATATGGTTGGCATGTACCTCTTCTCTCTCACAAGATGCTTGAGGTCAATTTAGCAATGGCAGTAGTCCTGCAGGGCATGGATTTTATAGGCCCCACTCTCTCATTTCCATTCGACCCCTACATACCTCACATCTCTCTTCTCTGCTGACGTCTCTCCTTTGGGCACACCAAATTTGTGCTCTCTCCAGTCCAGGGGCTCCCCCTCGTGTCTGGTGGGCCCAAATCCTGGCACAGAATCACTCCATTGCTGGATCTTAATTACGAGGTACTCGTCTTGACCAGCCACCAGACTCAAAATTTGAATATTACACTACTCCAAGTGATCAGTACTCAGGGCTCTCAGATTATCCTTTCCCTTGCTCTCTGCCAGAAACTCTAATCCCAGCTACTGTTCTTGGTCCAATGTTTGTAATCCACTTGTTAAAAGTTTAAAATCACTCTTTGAAAGTGCAATGCACGGTCTTTCCAGTTCACTTGCTTTAAATGTACCTGTTCAGACACCATTTATGTAACTCCTTTGTTTCCCGAATGCTGGCAAGCGGAACACAAAGTAAATTTTATTTGTAGGGGACCAAGGCCAGGACCAACTTTCAAGCTGGATTCCTGAAACAAGCAAGCATCCAGACAATCCACTCTCACCATTCTCTCCAAAATGATGGGAGACCACACTAAATCAGTAATTTCCAAGAGTAAATTTTACTCTTCTCAAGGTGAAAAGAGCACTCTCTTGAACAGTGACAGGTTTCTTCAGACCAAACTATATACAATATCTTCTAGTACTAAAGCGGAAATGTGGTGGTGATGGGGGACTTCAATCATCCTGGGATAGACTGGAGTATTGGGCACTCAAACTGCGCAAGAGAGACCAAATTCATAGAGGTCACGAGGGACTGTTTCATGGAGCAACTGGTCACGGAACCAACACGGGGCGATGCCACTCTTGACCTAATTTTCAACGGACTAGGGGGGCCAGCAAAGGAGGTGGCGGTATTACCCCCGCTAGGTAACAGCGATCACAACACGATCCAGTGCAGGCTTGAATTTGGATCGTCAAAGGGGAAAAGAACCACAACGACGGCACTCAACTTCAAAAAAGGAAATTATGATGCCATGAGGAAAATAGTGGGAAAGAAACTCAAAGGCAACATAGGGAAGACGGAATCCGTAGAAAAAGCCTGGACCTTACTCAAGGAGACTGTGCACGAAGCGCAAAACAAATGCATCCCCAAGTTCAGAAAAGGGTGCAAAAAAAATAGAACAAAAAACCCAGTGTGGATAACAAATGCGGTGAAGAAGGCGATAAGCGACAAGAAAGCATCGTTCAGAAAATGGAAAAAAGACCAAACAGAGGAGAACCAAAAAGTGCACAAAGAACACCAAAAGGAGTGTCACCGAGTGGTTAGAAAAGCAAAAAAAGAATACGAAGAGAGACTGGCAGAGGAAGCAACAAACTTCAAGTCGTTCTTCAGATACGTCAAGGGGAAGCAACCGGCGAGAGAAGAAGTGGGACCATTGGACGATGGAGACAGAAAGGGAGTAGTAAAAGAAGAGAAAGTGATAGCTGACAGGTTAAATGAGTTCTTCACGTCAGTCTTCACGATGGAGAATATAACCAACATTCCGGAACCCGAGGAGATCGTAATAGGAGACCAAGACGATAAGCTGGTAGATTTAGAGGTGAGCCAAGAGGATGTACTCAAGCAGATTGACAGACTAAAGAGCGACAAATCGCCAGGTCCGGACGGCATTCACCCAAGGGTACTCAAGGAACTAAAAGACGAAATAGCGGAGCCACTTCGACAGATATGCAACCTATCCTTAAAAACCGGAGAGATCCCGGAGGATTGGAAAATAGCAAATGTCACGCCCATCTTCAAGAAGGGCGCAAGGGGGGACCCGGGAAACTACAGGCCGGTGAGCCTTACCTCAGTCCCGGGAAAGATGATGGAGGCACTGATTAAAGACAGCATCTGTGAGCACATCGAAAAAAATGGGCAACTAAAACTGAGTCAACATGGCTTCTGTAAGGGTAGGTCATGCCTCACAAACTTATTGTACTTCTTTGAGGGATAAAGGGGAATCTATAGACATCATTTACCTTGACTTCCAAAAAGCCTTCGACAAGGTGCCACACGAGAGACTGCTTAAAAAGATATGGAACCACGGGGTACAAGGGGAGGTCCATCGATGGATCAAAAACTGGCTGGCAAACAGGAAGCAGAGGGTTGGCGTGAAGGGCCACTACTCAGACTGGAAAGGGGTCACGAGCGGAGTTCTGCAGGGGTCGGTGCTGGGACCACTCCTGTTCAATATCTACATAAACGACCTAGAGGCGGGAACCAAGTGTGAAGTCATTAAATTTGCAGATGACACCAAACTATACAGCAGGGCCCAAACCAGGGAAGACTGCGAAGATCTCCAAAAGGATCTAACGCAGCTGGAAAAGTGGGCCGAAAAATGGCAGATGAGCTTCAACGTGGAGAAATGCAAGGTCATGCACGTGGGGAAAAAGAACCCGATGTTCACATACAAAATGGGGGGAACACCACTAGGGGTCAGTAACCTGGAGAGAGACCTGGGAGTGATGGTAGACGCATCACTAAAGGCATCGGCGCAATGCGCCACAGCCTCTAGGAAAGCAAACAGAATGTTGGGTATTATTAAGAAGGGTATTACGACCAGGACGAAGGAAGTCATCATGCCGTTGTATCGTGCAATGGTACGGCCGCATCTGGAGTACTGTGTCCAATACTGGTCACCGTACCTCAAGAAAGACATGGCGGTACTTGAGGGAGTACAAAGAAGAGCAACTAAACTGATAAAGGGAATGGAAAATCTCCCATATACTGACAGATTGAAGCAGTTGGGACTTTTCTCCCTGGAGAAGCGAAGACTTAGAGGAGACATGATAGAAACCTTCAAGATCCTGAAGGGCTTAGAAAAAGTAGACAGGGACAGATTTTTCAAATTAAGGGGCACCACGAGCACAAGGGGGCACTCGGAGAAATTGAAAGGGGACAGGTTTAGAACAAACGCTAGGAAGTTCTTTTTCACTCAGAGGGTGGTGGATACATGGAACGCGCTTCCAGAGGCTGTTGTAGACAAGAAAACCTTAAATGGTTTCAAAGAAGGTTTGGATAGATTCCTAGAAGAAAAAGGGATTGAGGGGTATAGATAGGTATAGACCATTGCTCAGGCAATGGGCCTGATGGGCCGCCGCGGGAGCGTACCGCTGGGCAGGATGGACCTATGGTCTGCCTCAGCGGAGGCAACTTCTTATGTTCTTATGTTCTTATGTAGATGTCAGAATCCTCCTTATTGGATGGATTCAGATCTAATAATCCCTATGCATTGGTCAGTTGGTGGGAAGCCCACCAAAAAGTAGGTCTTAAATCTCCTCTGGAGTGAGGTCACATTGCTTGAGACCACCAGGAACTCCAAGATAGAGAATGACATGGTGACAAAATTAATCACCTTTCCCGTCCCCGCGGATAACCGCGAGAAACCATCTTCATGTCATTCTTTAAGGAGAGAGGGAAGAATCAGAATATGAATGGCCACAACCACTGACCGAGGTTGAAATAGACACTAGAAAATGGCATGGGATTATTTCCCGTGGTTATCCACGGGGACGGGAATGGTGATGAATTTTGTCACCGTGTCATTCTCTAATGACTTGCTGAAGGTCACAGGTGACAGTGGCAGAAGTAGGATATACCTTAATTAAATTCTCTTTATCTATTCCCCTCCATTCACTTAGGCAGGGCTTGATAAACCCAAGGAGCCAGGCCTCCATGATTTCTTTAAAAAATATCAGGACAACAGCAAGTCCTTTATTGAAGATATAAAACAACCTGTGGAGCAAATAAAGAACTTCCTGTTGTCATTCTAAAACATCTGTGTGGTCATTCCCACTCCATTTTTTTTTCCTGCTTGGTTTTGGTTCCCTTTGCTCCTTGACTAAAATATCAGAACCTGGCGCCTAGGTTTTGTCAGCAGTATACATGGCAACTCAGTTGGAGCTGCAAAAAAAATGGGACCATCAGCAGCAGGCTCTCTTCTCCTCACACCACTTCCCCCTCTCCCTCTCCCCATAGCATTTCTGACATATGGATGCGTATACATACACTGCAATAAAACTTATCGAAGATGCTAAAAAATTTGATCACACTGGCTTCCTGTACCCCATAGAATAACATACAAAATCACACTCCTAATATTCAAAGTGATTCATAATAACCAACCAGAATTCCTGAACGATATCTTAATTCTGTATACCCCATCCAGAACACTCAGATTGCAGTCACACAATCTTCTTACTGTTCCCTCACTTCATATTATTAGCATTACATGTACAACGAATTTTGCAGTTACTGCCCCGACCCTTTGGAATTCATTACCCCCTGAATTACATGACCAAAAGTATTCTAGAAAGATTTAAAGGAAAACTAAAAACATTCCTCTACAAAGACGCGTTTAATCTTTAATACCCCTCCCACTCAAACGTCACAGGTCCTTCTTGCTCTGGCTTTCAGATGAGATTCCCCCCTTTTTGTATTTCCCCTAGATAGCTACATTTACTATTATACCTATCATTCCAGTAAGTCCCGTTTGTCTAATGTTCGTCACCCTGTTTAATGATTTTATGTAAAACCATTTAGAAGTTTGATAGGCAGTATATCAAATTTTTATTAAACTTGAAACTATACATGCATGCCTCCCAGGACTGTAACTGATCAGAAATGAGGGAAGGAGAGAAGTGGCTCTGTATCAGGCCACAATCTCTTCTTCTGTTACCTGGTGCTGAATGTGATATTTGAACTCCGTGGTTCAAATTTTGCATTCGGTGCCAAAGTGGGAAAGGAGGAAGGTATGATCCTATGCATAGCTGCTTTCCATTTTTCCTCTTGTGACTCTCCCTGGACTGGGGCTACTATGGGGAAGGAGGGAGAGAGAGAGAGAGAGAGAGAGAGAAGAAGCAAGAGCTGAGTGTCTGAGTTCTATAGGGTGGGGAGGAGGAGGGAGAGAAAGGGAGGAGAAAACGTTTCATCTCTGTGCTGCAGGGGTAGGGGAAGGAGAGCTGGGTATTTATGTGCCACTGGGGAGAGGGAGAGAAAGAGAGAGCTGGGTTTCTATGAGCCTGAGATTGCAGCAGCAGGAGAGGAAAGAGCCAAATGTCTATATTCCGGCTGAATAGTGCACTGAGTATTGTCCAGGGTATATGTGCAGGAGGAAGAAGACATGAAAACTGCAGAGATGGGAAAATGGGAGTCGGGAGAGCCATACTTCAGTTTGGCAATTTTGGTGGAGGCCATGGCCCCTGTGCTCCCCCCTTCCCCTCCCCGATCTGATGCCTATGCAAAGGGCCATAGGAAGCTGGCCAGCATAAGAGATTTTTCATAACAATTACATAAATACTAAAAAAGCAATTGAAGAGAGGTTGCCCAAAACCTGTCAAATATAAAAAGCTGTTGTCTAGATAAATATTGATGTTTTGTCATTTTCAGCGAAGTACAGTTTACAGTGACCCCTGATGCAGGCATGCTGATATGTCGAAACACAGTTGTGTTGGATTTCTTCCACTGTATAGCTTTGGACTGAAATAAACTTTTTGTTCAGTCCCACTGGTTTTCTTCATTGCAAAATGGGAAGTGCTCCACAGCAATCACCAGCCCCCTGTTGGGCCAACCCAAGGTGATTTCCCTATTGAAAGAAGAGCTACAAGTCCATTTAGAGTAGATAATAGGTTAAAACCAGGATTGGATCCTCTTGACTTCTCCCGTGGTCCGTTCTTCTAACTTTCTCTCCATCACTGCCAGTAACAAAACCACAAAGATTAAAACAAGGCTGCTTTGGGGCTCTGAGACCTTCCCTGTGATGCACCTACTTCTTCTGATGCCACTTCCTGATTCTGCTTGGGTGAGGCATGTCAGAGGGAAAGCCCTGGAGAGCCAAAGCAGCCTTGTTTTAATCACTGCACTATTGTTACCATCAACGATGGTGAGAAGAATGGACCACAGTAGGGGGAATGAAAGGGGAGAGGGAGAAATGCTGGCTTGGGTCAGGGGATGTTTAGCCTCTCCAAGCCTATTAAGCAGGCTGCCTATGCATGTCCTGCTATTGAGAAGACAGCTGGCTACTCTAGAGCTGAGTTACTGAGCAGATTGACCAAGTGAGTCTAACAGACTGGAGTGAGAACAAATGCTCTTAGTTCCCACTGCAGCAGTATCTATTTATTTGGTTATTTAGTAGTCCACTTTTTAGAGAACTATCCAGGATCCTAGACGGACTTTACAAACCCCGGTATTTTTCCGGGCCTTTGGAAAGCCCCAACGAGCTCCAGCTGCATCTGGAGGGCCTCTGAGCACAAGCGGATGATGTCACACACATCCACAGATGCTCGTCTGGAAGGAGGCTTTGTGGGGGCGGGGCTTGGGGCAGAACTGGGCAGGGCTGAGGTGGGATTTCTCAGAGAAAAATATGGTACCCCTAGCTATTAGCATAATATCATGGCAATGTGTACAGTACCAGTAAGTCAGCAGAGCACAGTATTAGCACAAAACAATCAAAAAAGGAGAGTAACTGAGAAGCACAATAATAAAAACCAGTAGAAACTTGGCTTTTCAACATAACATTTTCTAGGTTACAGTGATTGTTCATTTTCTGGCTGCATTGTGTAACCAAGTGATCTGCAGATAGATCTTATGCTTTACTTGATTTCCAGTTCAAATCTTCAGCTAACTTTTTCTGTCTTTTTTGATGTAAGTGCTATATCCTCTTTGATTTCATGACTAATTCTTATTCATTCGCTCTATTTTTTCTTTTTGCAGCACAGTTAGACGTTGATTATAGCCTCACCCATCAGTCTCCCTTTCCTTTTACTTATGTAATTAGATTGTAAGTTCTTTTGAGCAGGGACCGTCTCTTGCGTCTTTAATGTACAGCACTGCATGCGTCTGGCAGCGCTATAGAAATAATACAGAGTAGTTATTAATATATTTCTGCCGTAATTGAGTGATAAAAGTGCTGCAAAGGAAAAAATAGAGTGAATGAAGGACTGTTAGTCATGAAAAGAAGGTTACTCATTCTCTTTCTATGGGAGGGGAGGGCTGCATGAATGTCAATACTATCCCTAGAGGGTCACGCCATTATCTAATGTCGAAAGTAGAAATGCGGAGAGCTCCACTGACCTTTTGTGATAAATAAATAAGTATAAATTTAACTGAAAATGGTTGCAATAAACTGCTAAAATGGCTAGTCTGAAAATATTTGCAAAATTCACTATTTACACTTGCCAAAACTCTAGTTAATGATGTTTTTTTGGTGTATACTTCAAATGTTCTCTCAGGGTTTCTGCAGCTGCCGTTGTGCTTGTTACAGGGTTTTGCGGGCCACATGAAACCCAATTGCAGGCCATGTTCAGCCTACAGACTGCAGTTTGCCCACCCCTACTCTATGAAGGCAGAAGACCCCTGAGTGGCGCAGCATAGATCCACATTTCAGTTGTCATAGACAACTCGTTAGAACAAAATGGTTTCCTCCATGTTTTAGATGATGCTCAGAAAGGAAAAAAGAGGAGTAGAAAGATGAAACTTGCCTTCTCTGCAAATAACTGAGATGTCATGAGGCATTTTTCTACAGTCCGAATCCAATCCCGTGGTCCTTGGTAACTAAAACACCATATGAGTGCACTTTCTTATGGAGACATATTGTTATGAGATACTAATCATTTACAACCTAAAATTCAGGGGTTCCTTCTAAGGAAATTAAAAAAGAGATGGGGAGCAACAACAGGGTGAGTTTGGAATAGCGGCAATTATCAAATGCGCTTTCCACCAATCAGACAGATGAAAGCCCTTGCATAAAACAGGCACCTATTATCAAAGGACAGCTTGTTTTACGGTCTTTGGGAATTCGGCATCGGTTTTCTCTGGTCCATGGATGAGAGTCACTAGCCACAGTGACTGTTTTCAACTAAACATTTCTAATCATAATGCATGTGTGCTCTGAACACCGGATAGGATTCTGTGTTCCAATTTGTAGAACGGGAAGAAAAAAAATATTAATAAATAAGATAGAACTGAGCTGCCTGTAGCTCTGTGCAGTGGTGCATTCTAATTGACTCAAAAGTCATTAATCAGTTCTCAATCAATCTCCTCCACCAGCAGCTCAGCAGTTAGGACTCCATTACCACACATCCATCATGCCAAACCCTAATTCACTGCACCATTAGCCACAGATTAGGCCTCTGTTCAGATAACTAAGTGCCAATGGATATTTGAGAAAGCTGCTGCCACTCACCTCAGCTCCTGGGATCCCTTCAGGTGGACGGCATTGCAGCAGAACTTCCTGTTCCAATGACACTTCCTTTCCCAGCGGCTCTTGCTCAAAAGTCTTCCGTAGATCTAGAAATAGGGCAATACACAAAAAGAGAAGGTGGATTAAAAAAAATTTGCACTTTTTAAAGTTATTTTTAGGTGCGACCCCATTCTGATATAAGCCCAGTACCCATGTGCCTCAATGAGTCTTTCCATGTTTTATTGAGTAAATGAATAGAAACACTGATAAATCAGAGGATGGCACAGTATCTATAATCCAAGGGATTACAGGAAATGTAGCAGCATGATTTTACTAGAGGTCAGTCTTGATAGATAAATCTGATTATTATTAGGATTTTATATACTGCCTATCAAGGTTATCTAAGCGGTTTTTTACAATCAGGTACTCAAGTATTTTCCCTCTCTGTTCCGGTGGGCTCACAATCTATCTAACGTACCTGGGGCTTTGGAGGACTGAGTGACTTGCCCAGGGTCACTAGGAGCAGCGCGGGGTTTGAACCCACAACCCCAGGGTGCCGAGGCTGATCAATTTCTATCACCAGCTAACCAGAGAACAAGAGATCAGGGAAGATGTGGTATATACTTAGATGTCAGCAAGGCCCTTTGATATTGTTCTGTATAAGCAACTTAACAATAAATGGAGTACTTTTGTTATGGGACCTAAAAAGAATACTACTACTAATATTTATAGTGTTACTAGACGTACGCAGTGCTCATACACAAAGCACGAATGAGACAGTCCCTGCTCAACAGAGCTTACAATCCATTCAAAACAGACAAATAAGGGATTATGGAGTTATCCATTGTGAGAATCATTAAAACGGATACTGAACAGGTGAATAGAGGTCAAGAGCTCAGCTAGCTACGAGGGAGGTGACAAAGGGCAGTGGTAAATGGAGTGCTGTGTGCATTCTGAGGGCAGAGGCCCTAGCAGTAGTTTGCCTCTTTGTGGATAATAGCCCTTCTGTAGGCAAAATCCCATTTTCGTTCCCAATCTTTCTTTGCCCCTCTTTTTGGCTTCTTTCATTATGTCCATCTTCACCTCACAATCTTATCCTCATATATTGTATATACTCTAATATAAACCTAGATTTTTGGGCCCAAAAATGGTTTATATCTGAGCCTTCCCCTTCTCAAACCCATCGCAGGCCTCTCCCTAGGACTATCTTAAACCCTGCTGGTCTAATGGTGAGCTAGGGCAAGAGTGATCCTCCTACGTTTCTGCTCCATGCAGTCTCACTACTCAAAATGGCTGACATGAGTTCCCACTGGTTGCTATATTTATTTACTGCCTTTTCATGAAGAGATTCACCCACAGCAGTAATCAGGTTCTCAAATATTTTCCTTATATGTTCCCACAGGCTCACAAACTAACTGTGGTACCTGGAGCAATGGAGGGATTAAGAGACTTGCCCAGAGACACAAGAAGCAGGCTGGGACTGAATACACAACATCAGGGTGCTGAGGCAGTACCTCTAACCACTAGGCCCCTCACTCCCAGAGTCACCTCTCAAGACTGATATGAGTTCAGTTTATATTCACATCAACATTTTTTACCCCTTTTTATGGGGGGGGGGGGAAGGGACGGTTACCTCGATTTATATTTGGATAGGTTTATATTCGAATATATACGGTATTTCTGTTGGTATGGATAATCTGGTTTTGGTTTTAACCCACTGCATTCTTGGATCTGTTATTTAGATTTCTCCAAAATATACAGCACTATATTTTCACTATATGTTTCCTCTCCAAATATGATGTCTCAATTTCAGCTTTTATTTTTCTTAACTTTTTCTTCTCCCCTCTTCAATTTCTCTTTCCATCAGTTCCCTTATTTGTAATACAACTCCTATTTATCATTGCTATAGCGCTGAAAGGCATACGCAGTGCTGTACATTTAACATGGAATAGACGGTCCCTGCTCAGAAGAGCTTACAACCTAATTTGAGCTTACAACCTAATTTGAATATAGGGTTGGGGAGTTTCTTGCAGAGAGAATGATAGGATGGACATAGTTACACTGTTGTTCTCCAGTTTTGTTCTATCACATTTATGCTTTTCTGTTCTATGGCCTCACTTCTATTTCTATCCACCTTTCATTTCTATCACCCACCCTTCATCTTCACCTCTTCTAATCTAATTTTAAAAAATGTATTTTCCACCTTTTTTGCTCCTGGAGCATATAAAATGGATAAAAAAATTTACACAAATAAAAGAATACTCATCTAAATTCATGTGAACACCTTAAAACAGCACTTAACATACAGACGCAAACCACTCCAGATCTTGTTATTGCCCTCTTCTATCTCCCATCAACCTCTTTAAGGGGCCAGTTCTTTCAAGTTTTGCAGCAAAGCATTCTAATATCCTGCTGTTGCCTCCAAAAATTATATTAGAGATTAAACAAACAAAAAAAAATCAATAGTTTTTAGCCTCAGGATCATTAAATGATGGCATTGGCTTGTACTCTACTGCTCACATAAACTGGTCCCTTTTCATAATAAGCTCTAAACAGAGAAGTTGAAAGTGAAACCTGATTCATGAATCTACTGGAAGCCAATGCAATACAAGCAAAAAATGTGGCGCTTTTGGGATGATCCTTTTTGCCACCAAAACCTGAATTTTCTACATCTTTGTCAGTTTTACATATAGCACTTTCCAGTACTTAAAGTAGCTTAATACCACTGCCTGCATTACTGTTTCAAAGTGTTATGGGTTGCAAACACACCAAATTTGTCATAGCTTGCGTAACAGAGCATATACTTTTTTCACCACTGCTGTAACCTGGGATTCCAATGTTCAGTCTTCAACCTGGATTGTACCATCTCCCTCCCATTCCATGCTCCTCCTCACTTGCATCATATCCATTGTCCTTCTCTACACTCCAACTCTCTCTGGGCAGAAGTGCATGGTTGCCATGAAGTGTACCCAGACATTAGTAGGCATAGGAGCCAGCTCTGTGGGTGCTTGAAAAATAGAAACACGATGGCAGATAAAGGACAAAAGGTCCATCCAGTCTGCCCATCCACAGCATCCACCATCTCCTCCTCTCTCTTAGAGATCCCACATGCTTGTCCCACATTTTCTTGAATTCAGCTACAGTTTTGTCTCCACCACCTCTGCCAGTAGACTATTCTATGCTTCTACCACCCCTTCTGTTAAAAAAAAAAGTATTTCCTTAGATTATTCCTGAGCCTATCACCTTTTAACTTCATCCTATGCCCTCTCATTCTGGAGCTTCCTTTCAAATGAAAAAGACTCACCTCATGCACATTTATGCTATGTAGGTATTTAAATGTCGTTATATTTCCTCCAAAGTATACATATTGCAATCTTTAAGTCTGTCCCCATGCACCTTATGACAAAGACCACTGATCATTTTAGTAGCCATCCAATGGAATGGATCCATCCTGTTTATATATTTCTGAAGGTGTGGTCTCCAGAATTGTACACAGTATTCTAAATGAGGTCTCTCTCAGCAGAGTCTTATACAGGGGAATCAATGCCTCCTTTTTCTTTGACTGTGTCCAGGGAGAGGTAAATTTCATTGGGTTAAGCATCCCCAATAATTTTGAAAGGTTGGCTCTCTTAGTGGGCACAGAATACAGAAAGGGATTACTCATGCAGTACTCATGAGTGCAAAGTACCGGTATATTAAAATGCATGGTGATGAAGCCACTAATTATTCTACTGCAATGCACAGAAGTAAAAAAGGGATGTTAATGCACTCAGAATGGGAGAAATTCACCACCAGCATAGAATGGTTAGTCAAGAGGATTTCATGCCAGATATTTAGGATTTATTGCCAGATTTTTTTTTTCTTTTCTGTTGAACAATTACCTGCAACTTTAAAAGACAGAACAGAAGTAACAGCTGTGTTTGTAGATAATAGCAACTTAAGAACATAAGAAGATGAGCATTGGGTCAGACTGAAGGTCCATCAAGCCCAGTATCCTGTGTCTAACAGTGGCCAATGTGTGTTGCAACTACCTAGCAAGATCTCAAAAGAGTACAATAGATTTTATGCTGCTTATCCCAGGAATAAGCAGTGGATTTTCCGAAGATCTTTGAGGAACTTGTTCAAGACTTTTTAAACCCTGCTAAACTAACTGCTTTTACTATGTTATCTGGCAGGCCAAAAGAAAAAAAAGTACCAGCACACATTTTGTTCCAGGTGTAAATATCAACCTCTCAAAAATTTTACATACAAGAAAGTTTTGTGAGGCTAAAATTTATGTACAGAACAATAGGTCCAAGTATGTGCTGGTGCTTTCATTTTCTTCAAAAAATAAGTCACCCTTAGAGCAAAACCTTTGTGCATGTGAATCTGGCAAGTTTTCCTCGATTAGCATATGTTCTGCATGCTTTAAATTTACATGCATGGTTCCTACACTGCTGTGGAATACCTTCTTGTTAATCTTGTGGTAGAAACCACACAGTCTGCCATTGACATGTGCATTAGCTGGTCTGTCTTTCCCATCCATACACTATCTACCTCTCCATCTCATCCCACTCCATCATTTGTCTCCTGTACCAGGGTCCTGTACCTTGGGTCCATTTAACTTTCTACCTCACTGTGTGGTGCTAATAAAAGAAGAGCAAAAGGACGTTCACTTTTATTTCCTAAGGATTAGCTCACGAGCGGCTTTCCCTTCCTGGAAAACTAAGGACTAAATTCACTAAGGGCATGGATTGGATCCGATCCTTGAGGGATCCAATCTGATCCATGTCCGGGGGGGCTGATTCATGAATTGTCCTCATGCAAATGAGGGTGATTGGAATCATGCCCCCAACCGAGCGTCCGGATCGCTCTATAGCGATCCTGACGCATGCGCAGATCATCTGTAGATGGTCTGATCATGCACTGGTCCTCTGTGTGCGACAGAGCAGGAAACCTTTTTTTTTTTTTTGCTTTTTTGTTCTTCGCAAACCCGGGGTTTTAACCCGCTTTAAGCCCGCAAGTTAAAACCACGGGCTTGCACTGCGGGGAAGGGCAGGAGAGTCGGGGCGACAGGAGAGATTCAGGGCAAGAGTAGGGTGGCGAGTTGGGGCGGCAGGAGAGATTCAGGGCTAGAGCAGGAGATGGGGCAGAGAGCAGATCGTGGCAGGCAGGAGATCGAGGCTGAGAGCAGGAGATCGTGCAGGCAGGAGATCATGGCTGAGAGCAGGAGATCTGGGCAGGCAGGAGATCGGGGCTGAGAGCAGGAGATCGGGGCTGAGATCGGGGCAGGCAGGAGAGCGGTGCTGAGAGCAGGAGATCAGGGCGGGCAGGAGATCGGGGCTGAGATCAGAAGATTGGGGCAGACATGAGATCGGGGCTGAGAACAGGAGATCGGGGCAGGCATGAGATAGGGGCTGAGAGCAGGAGATCGGTGCAGGCAGGAGATTGGGGCTGAGAGCAGGAGATCGGGACAGGCAGGAGATTGGGGCTGAGAGCATGGTGGCAGAAGGCAGGGCAGTCGGAAAGGACTGGTCCTCAGCAGTCGCTTATTTTTGGATCAGTCAGCTCAGTCGGTGTCCTTCTTTTTTTTTTTTTTTTTAAGTGAATTGCTGCCTGCCTACATTTGAATGCCATTCCCCCTCATTTGCATGTGCGAATCAGAGGCTGATCGGGACAAAGGTTAGTGATTCGGGTCAGAGGGAAATCGGGTCGCACAGGGGTTGCTAAGTGGTCGGAAGTTGATCGGTGGGCTTAGTGAATCTAGCCCTAAATATATTAACGGGTTGTGATCCACTCATTTATTTATACCTTAAAAAAATCTAACTTATATGATCAGCAAATTAAAAAAAATAATAATAATAATAATTTTAGGCTTTAATCTGGCAGCGATGTCAGTCTCACAGGTCTGTAGGTTCTTGGATCCCCCTGGATTCTCCAATCCTCAGTCCAAGAAAAAGGTATTACCGTATTTTCACGCAAATAACACGCACCCGTATAAAACGCGCACACGTGTATAGCGCGCAGAAATCACGATGATAAGCACAAAAACTTTGGTATAACGCGCTCACGATTATACCGCGCATGCTGCCCGACTCTCCGTTCACCCCCCTGACTTCCGTGCACTGCCCCGCCTCTCCGTGCGCTGTCCCGACTCTCCGTTCACCCCCCCTGACTTCCGTGCACTGCCCTGAATTTCCGTGCGCTGTCCCGACTCTCCGTTCACCCCCCCCTGACTTCCGTGCACTGTCCCCCCTTGAAGGTCTGTCCCCATCCTGAAAGCCTGATGCCCCCCCCCGACGTCCGATACATCCCTCCCCCCGAAGGACCGCCGACTCCCCAACAATATCGGGCCAGGAGGGAGCCCAAATCCTCCTGGCCACGGCGACCCCCTAACCCCACCCCGCACTACATTACGGGTAGGAGGGATCCCAGGCCCTCCTGCCCTCGACGCAAACCCCCCCCCCCCCCACGACCGCCCCCCCCCCCCAAGAACCTCCGACCGCCCCCCCAGCCGACCCGCGACCCCCCCTGGCGACCCCCACGACCCCCCCACCCCCCTTCCCCGTACCTTTGGTAGTTGGGCCAGAAGGGAGCCCAAACCCTCCTGGCCACGGCGACCCCCTAACCCCACCCCGCACTACATTACGGGCAGGAGGGATCCCAGGCCCTCCTGCCCTCGACGCAAACCCCCCTCCCCCCCAACGACCGCCCCCCCCAAGAACCTCCGACCGCTCCCCCAGCCGACCCGCGACCCCCCTGGCGACCCCCACGACCCCCCCACCCCCCTTCCCCGTACCTTTGGTAGTTGGCCGGACAGACGGGAGCCAAACCCGCCTGTCCGGCAGGCAGCCAACGAAGGAATGAGGCCGGATTGGCCCATCCGTCCTAAAGCTCCGCCTACTGGTGGGGCCTAAGGCGCGTGGGCCAATCAGAATAGGCCCTGGAGCCTTAGGTCCCACCTGGGGGCGCGGCCTGAGGCACATGGTCGGGTTGGGCCCATGTGCCTCAGGCCGCGCCCCCAGGTGGGACCTAAGGCTCCAGGGCCTATTCTGATTGGCCCACGCGCCTTAGGCCCCACCAGTAGGCGGAGCTTTAGGACGGATGGGCCAATCCGGCCTCATTCCTTCGTTGGCTGCCTGCCGGACAGGCGGGTTTGGCTCCCGTCTGTCCGGCCAACTTCCAAAGGTACGGGGAAGGGGGGTGGGGGGGTCGTGGGGGTCGGCCAGGGGGGTCGCGGGTCGGCTGGGGGGGCGGTCGGAGGTTCTTGGGGGGGGGGACGGTCGTTGGGGGGGGGGGGGGTTTGCGTCGAGGGCAGGAGGGCCTGGGATCCCTCCTGCCCGTAATGTAGTGCGGGGTGGGGTTAGGTGGTCGCCGTGGCCAGGAGGGTTTGGGCTCCCTTCTGGCCCGATATTGTCGGGAAGTCGGCGGTCCTTCGGGGTGGGGGTGCGAGTGGTCCTGCCGGGGGGGGGGATGTATCGGACGTCGGGGAGTCGGCCGGGCAAGAGGGCTTGGGCTCCCTCTTGCTCCGATCGTGGATGCGGGTGCGGGTGGGAGCGCGTGCGAGTGGTCGTTCGGGGTGGGGGTGCGAGTGGTCCTGCTGGGGGGGTGAATCGGGCGTCGGGCGGGGTGGGAACTATGTTTGAAAACTTTCGTATACCGCGCTCACGCATATAACGCGCGAGGGGTATGCGCGGTAGGTAAAAACGCGTATAACGCGCGCGTTATATGCGTGAAAATACGGTACTCATATGTATTTGTTGACTAGCTGTCGGGAGCTAAAACCCTTTCCTCAGGAAATAGTGCTGGAAGGGTACAACCAGGAGGGGAATTCACAGCGGGTAGCCCATGTTTGAGCAGAGCCGACGCGTAAACAATTATAGTGAGTAAAGAGCACGTCCTGCTCGGAAACTGCAGAAAATATCATAGAATACATCTGAGGCCTAAACTAAATAGTTATCCAGATGGTGAATAATTTCATTGCAATCCAGGTCATTTTAAAACCTGCTCTTACTCTGTTCCAAACCTAGTCCCATATTATACTGATAATTTGGGGCATTTTTTTTTTTTCAGGTCAACGATCCATACAATTTAGAAAAAATATAGAGGCAAAGTTATACATTCACCGGCGAACATATAGCTTTGTTTGAAATGTTAACCCCCTAAGGGCTCCTTTTACAAAGGTGCGTTAGGGCCTTATCGCGCGCGCTAGCCGCTACCACCTCCTTATAAGCAGGTGGTAATTTTTCGGCTAGCGCGCGCTAATCTTGTGCGCGCGCTAAAGCCGCTAGTGCACCTTAGTAAAAGGAGCCCTAAGTATTTGAATGAAGACCTACGATCTGGACCTAGAGTATGGCAGGGGGAAGTTACTGCTACGATGGGCTCTTTTAACACAAGCTGGGCTATTTTAGCACAGGGTTCTATTTTATGCAATGAGACCCTGTGCAACAAAAGCATGACTTGTGGTAAAATAACCTGCCTTAAAAGTAGCCCACATCGATAACTCTCCCCCACAGTGTCACAATGCAAAATTTAAAAGGTTTCATTTAGTATGCACTCTATATAAATATTCTTTTTAGACCAATAGTATTCTCCTGCTCCTCGGTGTTTATAGTGCAATGAGTCTTCATTTGGAACTAAGAGAAGGGGATAATGAACAGATCAGAGAAGGTTATCATGCCGCTGTACCGGGCCATGGTACGCCCTCACCTGGAGTACTGCGTCCAGCACTGGTCGCCGTACCTGAAGAAGGACACGGTACTACTCGAAAGGGTCCAGAGAAGAGCGACTAAGATGGTTAACGGGCTGGAGGAGCTGCCGTACAGCGAAAGATTAGAGAAACTGGGCCTCTTCTCTCTCGAATAGAGGAGATTGAGAGGGGACATGATCAAAACATTCAAGGTACTGAAGGGGATAGACTTAGTAGATAAGGACAGGTTGTTCACCCTCTCCAAGGTAGGGAGAACAAGAGGGCACTCTCTAAAGTTGAAAGGGGATAGATTCCGTACAAACATAAGGAAGTTTTTCTTCACCCAGAGAGTGGTAGAAAGCTGGAACACCCTTCCAGAGGCTGTTATAGGGGAAAACACCCTCCAAGGATTCAAGACAAAGTTAGACAAGTTTCTGTTGGACAAGAACGTGCGCTGGTAGGGCTAGTCTCAGTTAGGGTGCTGGTTTTAGACCAGAGGGCCGCCGCGTGAGCGGACTGCTGGGCATGATGGACTACTGGTCTGACTCAGCAGTGGCAATTCTTATGTTCTTATGAGAGAGTCATCTATATATATAAAATCGGAGGTATGTATGTGTGTATGTATGTGTGTGTGTATGTGCCACGATCACGCAAAAACGGCTTGACCGATTTGAACGCAACTTGGTATGCAGATCCCTCACTACCTGGGGTGATATGTTCTGGGGTCTCGCGGCCCACCTGCACACATGGGCGGAGCTACAAACAGAAAATCAGATTTCACCCATTCATGTCAATGGAAAAAATGTAAAAAGCTGCTATTCTCACAGTAATTCCAACTATAAAACACTTTCTATGACACTATAACCACTAGGGACATCGTTTCTATTCTACCATGGACACCATACATATAGAGTTTGTATGTTCTATCTGTGTTTGTAACTGTTTCCTTCATGCACCCCAGTTCATAATGTTATTACATTACATGAGTACTCACATATGCTGAACTAGGAACACAGGTTCCATTCTGAACCGGGAAACAACTGCATGGAGTTTCTTTTCAACCTGAGTTTCCACATATTGAGTTGTTTTAATCAATACTGGAACTTTTGGATGCCACTTATTGCAAATTCCAGTGAGACTTGCATTCTCTATCACAATCAACAAATCACAGGGACAGACTATTATATACTGTGGAGTGGATTTAAGACCCCCTGTTTTTCCCATGGACAACTCTATGTTGCTTGCTCAAGGGTGGGTTCACCCAAGAATTTATATGTTCTTGCTCCTGGAGGTGAAACTAAAAATGTTGTTTATAATCAAGTTTTGTGTGTGTTGTATTGTCTTCATTTTGTCAAATATTTCACATTATAATTTGAATATTGTACTTTTTATAAAGCTGTAAAAAAATAATTTCATTCACCACTATAAAGTATCTTTATTTGAATCCATTTACAGTGTTATTGCTATAATTAAATACCCGTGCAACGCCAGGGCATCAGCTAGTATAGTGATATAAACAGTGATAACCATTGTAGTAAACATTTAGGACAGAAATATAGAAAATGCATCCTTATTAATTTTGATTCTTACATATATAGCTAAATGCATAAATGTGTCCCACATATCCAACCATACACATACGTATACCAAAGCACATATACATATTTACACAGAACATAGCAGCTACGAAGACCATTCTCAAAAAGATGTCTAAGTCCAATTTGGCCATTTTCTGTAAAAGGTCCAAAGTCAGAAGCACAAAAATGTCCATTTTTGAAAGCCAAACCTCTATACATCAATAATTTTTTTTCTTTTTTAAATTGTCTACTTGGATATATAGGTCACCAGGACGCCTAACTTTATACCCCATTTTCGACCAAAAAATCATCCAAGTTAGAAACGTCCAAATGGACACCTTAGACATGGGAGGAGCCAGCATGCTAATGGACTGGCCACATAGACATCCCAACAGAACAATAGGGCACTTTAGAAGGCACTACTGTGAACTTCACAAAAAAGAGTGTCACAAGACATCTCACCATAACCCCCTAAAACACCCCTAATACCTATCATCTACCACCCCAATAACCCTTATGGATGCAGGAGGCACCTATATGACACCTCATACTTTCTATCATAAATGTACTGGTTAGAGGAGCTTGTGGCCTGGATCCTCCTCTCTATGGTTCACTAGCCCACCCACTAGACTACTTAAGACACATGTATGCTACTCTACTAGGCTTTCCCATAGAAGATGCTGCTGTTCTAGAAACAGGTATGTTACAATAGAGTGAAGCAGTACCACAGTTCCTGAAGAAGAAGGGATTGACCTCTGAAACAGCGCCCTGTTGGACTTAAAGTATAGCACGTGAGATAAGTACTGAGCTGATTTTCGATTTATTCTGGCATTTTTGTGATTTTTGCTTTCATTGCAATGGTATGGACTATGGACGCTGGAGTATTGTTCTAATATAGAACAACAGCAGTTTAGCCCCATTTTGATATTGGCACTAAGAATTTGCATACTTTTTGATTCACTTTATTTCACTATGAGAGTGACCTGGGGATGTTTCACTATTACCCTTGTTGGTTTGTTAGAGTGTCAATTCTTCTCGGAGGGTGGTTTATTCTGGTTTTCCCCTCAGTTATGAGTTGTGAAGACTGAAGACCCTCCCTTCACTAATTATTTAGTTCCAGTATTGTTTAATATGGTGGACTCTCCTGCTGCTGCTCTATTTAGGACAAGAAAAAGGGAAAAAGATTATTTTTCTGGTCAATTTTGTAGCTTTTCCGATTGGGTTTATTAGATTATCTGAACATAACATAACACACTTTTATTTATATACCGCTATATACCGTGACGTTCAATGCAGTTAACAGGAGTTAATTGAAGAGATCGTACATAAGAGATAAGTATGCAATTACAAGTAACATAGGAATACAAATAACAAATAAAAGAACCATGGTAAGGTCAGAGTCGGGAACAAAGGAAGAAGGGACTACAAAGAGAACTCAAGGGATGGGCAGAGTTAAGGTCTCAGTACGGGTGTAGATACGGAGATCCAAGAGGTGGGGGTGAGGTGAGGGGCGGGTAGAAGAGTAGAGAGAGTCCATAACTAGAGCGTTTTCCTTCGTCTGGAGGAGCGGGAAAGGTGCAAGATTTAGTGATCTGCTAGGAATTTGTTGAACAGGAACATTTTTAGTGAACCTCTCTTATCATTGATTACTTATTTCCTAATATGTCCAATATGAACATCAAAGATTATTCTGCCCTGATAACATTTTGTCACTGTAATTCACTAGAGATCATGTCCAACAAAAATGGGCAGATCTTTCCATCATAGGAGAACTTGTCTGGTGTTCATGCTGCAGTTTTCACTATGGATCCGCATTTATTCTTAGCATATATTCAGTTCATTAACGTGCTTTAAAAATTGTAGTGCCTTTAAAACCAATTTGTTGAATGTTAAAACTATGAATTAATACATGTACAATCCATTTGAGCATGTTACCAAGTTGTAATACTCATCTAAAAAGCAATTAAAATAAGTATGTGAAATGAACAGAAAAAAAAACACCCACAAATTGGAAAAAAAATAAAAACAAAATGAACTGAAAAAGTTTCCTCTGCACACATCCCTAGTTTTTAGCCCTTTACAGTATTAACACTGATTTATACATCACAACGTGTACAATTAGAGCCAGTGTTTTTCTAAACTTTACGAAGTAGCTTAGTCTTCCAAAAGCTTCCGTTAAATCCTTACATATAGTTCATCTTAAGAATGCCAAGCCATCTAGTTACCATTATTTTCTTTCTCACAATTTAGCTTGTCTCTTCAGAATAGCTCTGGATTTTTCTCTGAGGGTTGGAGTGGGCATGCCAAACGTTCAGGACATGCTTAATTGTATCTGAGAAACGTGATAAGAGACAGACCAGACGCCTCTAAGGCAGATATAATGCAGGGGTGCCTAATGAATAAGCTTGAAAGATGGACACTTGTCAGACAGAAATGTGATGCAAGCCAGAAACATGTGGAACAATGAAGCATTACTGTCAGGGAAGATGAATTCCTGCACTCCGTGGACCTCAGGGATTCATCAGTACTTCTATTCTGAGCTCCTTCCAGTAACCCTTGCTAGGACTCTCCTGCTAAAATAAGCAAGTTTAAGTCTTAGGAAAATGAAAGCATTTTTTTCCTCTTCTAATGGGCTGTCTGAGCTCGACAGAGCTTCCACTTAAAAGGTTAAGCAGCTTAAAGTAATGCATTGCGAAGAATTTCAAGAGGTTGTGAACACTCTACTATGGGCGTGCCAGTGAAAGACTGTTTGAGTCAATAGGTTAGGCAACCAAAATTTGTTTATTTAGCTCCAAGGATACTAAAAGTGGTCCACAAGTCCTAGTAAATCATGATCTTATCCTGTTAAGCAGTTCCTTGCTTTTGTATCTTTTCCCCCGGAGCATAACAAATTTATCTTTTCGGTAGATAATGTAAACTACCAGTTCAATGTGAGTGTTCATGTGAAACTGTAGGCACACTTGGATCTCAAAATAGTCCCATCTCACATTTTAGAAATGGTATGTCTGCTTTCCTCCTTATATACCTATGAACAAGCCTAAAACTGTTAAATATGCATCTTCCTCCCAAATCCTACAAAATTAACACTTATAGATGGGACTTAGTTATGTACCAAAGTGCAAACTCACTTTGTTTGTACCAATTTTGTTCTATTGCAGGAATCTAACCATTCTTTCACCACTTTTCCCAGTTGAAAATAACAGGGTTTTTTTTTCCTCTCTCTTGATAGATCCAGCACAAAACTGGAACAAATCTTAAAAAATTCAGCACCACGTACTTATAAGCACAATATCGATGATCTGAGCCTACAGATTTGAGCAAATGTGGAAAATGACATTCAGTTCTAATGGTGCTTCCTGTGACCTTAATCACCAAAACACACATCTTAAGTCAAGCATGAAGTGGGAGCTCTGATAAACAGTAACTGGTCCTGGAGGAAGTTGGAGTCTTTGCTGCATGAGGTTGATTTATGATTTGCTAACATAAGAATCATGTTGTACAGGAAAGATTCAAGACCACACAAGTTCTCCTTCTTTAAGAGGGTATTACACATGAAAGGACTTTTGGGGCTGGATTCTGCAAATGGTGCTATTATCGTAAAGATAGTGTATAATAAGGCCTTAAATATATATCATCCCTGAAAATCGAATAATTGATGACAAAAAAGTGGAAGGGAAGATAATGCAATAAATGAATGAAATTATTAAGCAATTGATTCTACCTATATTGATAACTATATCAGGGCCATCATAGCATCTGATAAATAAAGGTTAAATCAATGATTTCTAGAAACTATATATAATCATAAAGATATTAGTACTAAATCACAATCCCTATTAAATATCTAAAGCAAACAGTGGTGGACATATCATAAATTATACAGACTTCAGTCTTTGGAACCTCTTATGATGTATACCATTACAGGTTCCTGTCTTGTATATTGTTATAATCATCTAGGTCCACCACCCCCTACCAAAAAGTTTTTTTTTATTATTCAACCACTTAATTTTATTCCCTAATAAATTAATTATTGCTAATTTTAATGTTATAATATATATTATTTTTGAGAATAAATAGATTAAGTAGGAGAAAATGATGGGAAACTTAAAATGTTAATTCATGTTAATGTGCTAAATTCATATTGGTCTAAAAAGATTCTTTTAAAATATCAATAAATTTGTAACATCAAAAAATCTTTTTAAAGTGCATATGAAAAAACTTTAAAAGTGGAAACCTAAATTGATTAACTATGAAATATAAATATGAATTTATCTGATCAACTAGAACGCATATACCTAAAATATGCAAGTGCTTACAAAAACTTCTTAAATATGAATAAATTATGTGCAAGAAACAGCTAATATTTGAAAAAAATGGGGGAAAAAAAGAGAAAAGGCAACACTTAGCTTATCGTGAGGTGGAGCCTGCCACCATCAACGTTGATATATTAGAGAACTCCCGACGCCTTTTCTTTCTAGAGGAGTTTCAACCCTAAACCGGGTCTTCTTCGGGGGGAATTTCCAAGCCAGAGTTGCCTTGGAATGCAAAAAAAATTAGACAAACATTATCAGCACGGAGCAAACCTTAAATGAACAGAATAAGTCGGCCTAACACTTGCGCAAATTTGTATATACATTGTTCTCCTTATATACAAATTTGTACGGCGTGGCTGTAGCCAGAAGGATGCTACGCTGTATATAAAGAGGAGTAACCAGCAGAAGAAAGGAGGTGTTGATGCCCCTATATAGGTTGCTGGTGAGGCCACACTTGGAGTATTGTGTTCAGTTTTGGAGGCCATATCTGGCGAAGAATATAAAAAGACTTGAAGTGGTCCAGAGGAAGGCGACACAAATGGTAAGAGGTTTGAACAAAAAGAAGTATGAGAAGAGACTGGAAGACCTAAATATGTACACTCTGGAGGAGAGAAGGGACAGGGGAGATATGATACAGATGTTCAAATACTTGAAAGGTATTAATATAGAACCAAATCTTTTCCAGAGAAGAAAAAATGGTAAAACTAGAGGGCATAATTTGAGGTTACAGGGAGGAAGACTTAGGAGTAATATTAGGAAATTCTTCATGGAGAGGGTGATAGATGCCTGGAATGCCCTCCCGAGGGAAGTGATGGAGAGGATAACGGTGATGGAATTCAAAAAAGAGTGGGATAAAAATAGAGGATCTCTAATTAAAAAAACAAAGGATGTAAATTAAAGAACTAAGGCCGATATTGGATAGACCTGAACATTCTGTGTTCCATATATGGCGATTCGGTGAAGGATAGACTGGGATGGGCATCAATGTGAGCTCCACTAATATGGAACATGAGGCCAGACTTTATGGTAGATATCCTGCAATCAACAGGTTGGTTGGATAGGCTGGATGGCAACTTCAGCATTTGGAACCTAGGACAATACCAGACTTTACAGTCTAAGCCCAGAAATATCAAAGAAGAGACAAATTAATCTAATCCTGTATTTTTTTAAATGGGTATAACTTATGGGCAGACTGGATGGACCGTTCAGGTCTTTCTTTATCTGCTGTAATTTACTATATTACTAATTAAACCAATTAAATTAGGCAGTGACAGGACATCTACTGCTGCGTAACTTATGGCACAGTTTGAAAATCAGGCCCTTTGTGTCTCAAAATCTCATGCATAGGGAATATCTCATGCCCGAGATTTTTAACAGCGGAGCCTATTGCTGATGAAGAACCGTGTGGCTGTTCAAAATTGTGAAGCAAAGTGAAAATGACAAGCATGTTTTTATAGTTATTCCGTTTCATATTTTTTGCTCTCTCAGCTTTGTCTGTCAATCTCTTTGTCATTTATTCTTTCTTGCACTTTTTTCTCCCTAGGCCATCACATCCCTCTGCAAACCTGTTTCTTTGCTTAACGTTTAATTTATTGCAGGATGACTGTCTGGTAAAGTTTGTCTTTCTGCAATAGTACCAAACTCTGTAATCTTGTAGGTACTCATGGAGATGTGGATAGCATAAGGAGGGATCTAGGGAAGCTTGAAGAATGGTCCAGAAATTGGCAACTAAGATTTAATGCTACAAAATGCAGGGTCATGCACTTGGGCTGCAAAAATCCAAGTGAGCAATATAGTATAGGGTGTGAAGTACTTCTGTGTATAAAAGAAGAGCAGGATTTGGGGATGATCGTATCTGATGATCTTAAGGTGCAAAACAGAAAAGACGACGGTCAAAGCCAGAAGGATGCTCAGGTGCACAGGGAGAGGAATGGTCAGCAGGAAAAAAGAGGCGATAATGCCATTGAATAAGTCTCTGTTGAGGCCCCATTCGGAAGTGCAATTCTGCAGCCCACACCTTCAAAATGGAGTTAATGCAGAAGATGGCTACAAAATTGGTCAGTGGTCTCTATTATAAAGCATAAGGGGACAGACTTATAATCCTCAATATGTTTAATAATAATAATAGCAGTTTATAAACCCAGGACTGTGAAGTTCTATGCGGTTTACAGTGATTAAAAAGAATGCTACAACTGAGTAGAACTTACATAGTTGGAGGTTAGTGACTAACAGAATATTATTCGGTGACGGGACAAATGCGCGTGAGACAGTGTGCCGCCAAAAAAGTTACTTTTAAAGAGCTCCGACGGGGGGCGTGGGGGGGAACCCCCCCACTTTACTTCATATTCTTCGTGCTGACGTTGGGGTTGTGTGTGGGGGTGCAACCCCCCACATTATAGAGAAAACTGAACTTTTTCCTAAAAAATCGGGAAAAAGTTAAGTTTAATGGAAGATTCCAACCCCCCAACACCTCCCCCCACGGCACCGCAAAAACTATGAAGTAAACTGGGGGGGATTTGCCACTCACACCCCGCGTCGGAACTCTTTAAAAATAACTTTTTAGGCGGCGTGCTGGAGTCTTGCACCAATTTGTCTGTGCTGAAATGTTGGCGCGCCGAAGTCCCACGCGCGAATGACTATGAACCATTTATTCAGTGTTTGATACCACTGTTGATACCGCTGTTAGAACATAAGAATAGCCTTACTGGATCAGACCAAGGGTCCAGTAGCCCGTCCTCATAGTGGCCAATCCAGGTCACTAGTACCTGGCCAAAACCCAAAGAGTAGCAACATTCCATGCTACCAATCAGGGCAAGCAGTGGCTTCCTCCATGTCTTTCTCAGTAACAGACTATGGACTTTTTCACTGTTTCTCCTGCTGACGCTGGAGTATTTTCCTGTATACTCTGGAAGAAAGCGGGAGAAAAGGGGTGATAGAGGCATTTAAATATCTGTGGCATTAATATACAAGAAGTGAGCCTTTTTCAAGCGAAGGAAACTCAGGCATGAGAGGCCTTTAGTATTATCATTCAAAAACAAAAACATTATAGATAGTGTTTTAAATTCAAAACACTTATCTTAAATGGAGCACTTGCACCTCCTTTTCAGATGGTGTAGCATCTTGAGCCAAAACTTTTTATGTCAAAGTTTCTCAAATTTTCCAATGGGCCCTGTTTCGTCCAACAAACTTGGCTTTATCAAGGAGACAGTCGGTATTTTGGTACATCGGCTGCATCAGTTCATTAAAGGTGCAAATTCCCCCGTAGTTTATACATAAATCTGCGAAAGGCGTATGTTAGAAAAACAATTGGTTTTTAGTAATATAAGGGATCGTTAAAAAGCATAAAAGAAAAAAAGAGAAGATAAGAAGATTGACAGTTTGTGTAAACAATCAAGCTAATTCAAAGGTTTTTTAAGGATCTATGAATGAAACCCCCATCCACAATATAGCTTATAGAGATTGTAATTATCTTTGGGTAAAGAAAAAAGTCATTGGGGACCAGATCAGGTAAGTAGGGAGGGTGTTCCAATACAGACAGTGCCATGTGAGCAAGAACCATGAGGTACCATTTTTGCACACACCTTTCTCATGCCAAGATTTTCAGTTAAGATTTTCATAACTGTTTCTCTATTGATGGTCTGCTATGCTTCTCACAGTCAGCCGATGATTCTGACACACAATTCGATGAATTTTTGCAATATTTTCCTCAGTTCTGTTCGTTACTGGCTGCCCTGACCTCTCTTCATCAGTGACGCTTTCTCTCCCCTCAGAAACACATTTAATCCACTTGCACACTGCTGTTTTCTTCATAGCATTATCCCCATAAGCTTGGACTAACATGTCCCTGATTTCACTTCCACTCTTGCCAAGTTTAACAAGAAATTTAATGTTTGCTCATTGCTCTAATTCAAGCTAACACAAAACACGCAATAACAATAATGAACGCCACTCAGCAAGACAGCGCCACATGTCAACACGAACACAGCTATGAGACACTGATATACCGCGGTATGAAACCTTACTGAGCTGTTTGTATAGTGCTGCCAATGTAAGCACATGGTGGCAAGTTCATGAACTTAATTGTCAGTCCTTGTACATGCCCGTGTGGGTTCTCATTTATACTTGGGATGAAGCTGCTTTTTAGTATATGTTGCTTTCTATATCTCCAAATAATGTACCGTACCCTCAAAAAATTAGCAGAGGACTGAGAAAGTATATAAAGTGTATAACTGTTTCCAAGCATAGTTTTTCATAGACTTTTCTCTCAAAAGCAGAATGAGCGAGTCTCTTTCTTAAACACAGATTCCCTTTAATCTTCTGAGTATAATTATAATTAAAGGCATAAAATTTCTTATCTCAGATCCACTAACTCCAGGGTTGACAATAGCCATCCCTACCAGAGCGGATGTTTCTGCTGGCCTGCTCATAATTGCTGCCAGTTGTATGTAATCCATCATGATAAGCTGTAGACCTTCTCGCTCTCTCTCTGTTACTGCCAAAGATGCCAAAAGTCACTGCTGCATCAAAAGTACATTTGGCTAAGGTCTTGCAGTCACTTAGGCAGGATGATAGCCTGGAATACTGAGATGACAGTAATACATTCCAGTCAATTATATGTCGGTCTTCTTCATTCGCCCACTTCTCTGGAACATTTGAAAATGATCTTTTGGACCAATATCTGTGTGATAACCAATTATTCATTGGTGAAAGGCGATAACCATAGCCGACAGCTTTGGAGAGTATTCCAGTGTAATGATGACCTCTGTAAAAAGAGAAGAGCCTGGAAAGGATGTTAAAAAATAAAATGGCTGCCCTTGTGAAGCATGTGTAAAGGAGGCTGTGCTTCAACTTGATCTTGGGGCATGGAGGAAAATAAGTCTGTCTTGGTATAGCGACAGGGTAAAAATATAATACAAAGTTGGATGGCCTAGAATATGAGACTCTGTATTGCTTAATACTGCTGTACTACTCTCAGTCTTGCTATTGCTTCTCACCTACTTTTTTCCCCTTGTTCTTTCACTCACTTTTTCTCATTTTGGGACTGATGCAGAAAGCTATGTGGTAAAATTGTTCACCAATGGCTTAGCACATGACTATTACCATGAAATTGGATCCAAAATATGCTTTTGAATATTGATCCTTAAGGCACAGATTCTCTCTATGGCGCCCAAACTCAGTAAAGAGTGCCATTGAAACAACATTTTTAACTGAGTTTCAAGGTGCCTAAAAAATCAGCACCAGACTGAAGTCTCCATAGGTGCCTTAGGCCACCTAACATCACTGTGGGCGTGGCTAACATTGGAAGTGGTGTCAGGCGGCCTAAAGCGCCAATGGAGGCGCCTACTTTGCAGGAGGTGCAATGCTGTACTCTGCGCTGTTACGTGATTTTTAAGGCAGCCATGACACTGGTGCCAGTTACAGAATCCGGGCCTAAGTGTCTAGGCTAGGACACAAACCCCCTAATTCTATAAACTTGCGCACAAGTTTATGCTTGGGGAAAATTTATATAAATGGCTCCTAAAGTTGTTTGTGCACATCAATATGCATAGCCAATGCACACACACAACTTACTTGAACAATAGGCCAAATTGGTGCCGATAATTTGCAAGCAACACCTCATAATTGATGTTAATTGAAATTAATTAGTTATGAGCGTAACTTGGTAGGCACAATTCTATAAAAGTTATGTGTCAGTTTTAGTGTGCATGCGCATGTTTATAGAATATACACTGATGTGCACACAAAACATTTAGGCATGGTTTTGGATGGCCTAAATGGCTGTGCCTACATTATGGGCTTCTTTTACGAAGTTGCGTTAGCGGCTTTATCGCACCGTGATGTTTTATCATACCCTAACCCCTGCGCTAGCCGAAAAACTACCGCCTGCTCAAGAGGAGGCGGTAGTGGCTAGCGCGGCCAGCGGTTTAGCACGCGCTATTATGCGCGTTAAACCGCTAACGTGTCTTCATAAAAGGAGACCTATGTATCGCACAGCAGCACTTAGCATGATTCTATAAAAGGTATGTGCGCCAGGTAGAATCACACGAAGTGCCAATCCGGTCAGCATGGAATTTTAAGGTGACATATATAGAATCAGGCTCTTAGGGGAAAATTCTATAAATGGCTCCTAAAGTATAGGTGATTACATACCACTACTACTACTACCACTAATAGAAACATAGAAACATGAGGGCAGATAAAGGTCAAATGGCCCATCTAGTCTGCCCATCTGCAGTAACCATTATCTTTATCTTATGTAGCGCTGAAAGGCATATGCAGCGCTGCACATTTTGACATTTATAGACGGTCCCTACTCAGAAGAGCTTACAATCTAACTTGGACAGACATGACATAGGGTTGGGGATACAGAACCCAAGGTGAGAGCAGTTAGGAGTCAAAAGCACTCTCGAAGAGGTGGGCTTTTAACTGGGCCTTGAACACTGCCAGAGACGGAGACGGGCGTAAGGATTCGGGCAGCTTGTTCCAAGCATACGGCACAGCAAGGTAATTTCAAAATTAGAGTTAATGATGTAATTAATGAGCTTTAACAAGCTCTTAATGAAAAAAGGGAGGAACCCAAGGTGCCTCAGCCAATCAGGGCCTTAGGCCCCTCCCCATGCATCACATGATATACTAGGGCATGACCTATGACCACAATTCATGTCAGAGGAGGTCCTGGAGCAGGAGGGACTGAGCATCCCTCCTGTTCCCAATGTTTTTAAAGGTACGGAGAGGGGGTGGGCCTGGTCCGGCCAGCCTGCCGGCCTAGCTAAAGGTACGGGGAGGGAGGTGGGTCGGGCCGGGCTCGACCAGGCTTGTGATGGCAGGAGGGAGTTGGCATCCCTCCTGCCATATTCATTCATGCATGGCTAGGCATCATCATCAAGCACTCCTCATCCTATCTTAACTTCAGAAAACAAGTTAAAACCAACCTGTTTAACCGATTTGTAACCTAGAACTCTTAAACCTTCTCCTGAACTCTTATTCACATGTATTCGATATCCCCACATTGTGACTTTATTGTGACCAAAGGCTCTGCAACTTCTTCAAATTTTTATTGTAACTACTTTGATCTCTTGGTATTGTAACTACTTCGCTGATTTGGCCAGCGCCTCTTGTTGTAAACCACCTAGAACTATCATGGCTTTGGCGGTATATAAAAATAAAATTATTATTATTAAAGGGCAGTAGAGTCAGCAAGGATAGAAGGGATTGGTCTTCAGCAGTCGCTTATTTTCTGGTCAGCAAGCCCAATCGATGTTGAGGAAATTGTTTAGTGAATCACTGCCTTCCAAAATTTGCATGCCATTTCCCTCATTTGCTTGCGCGGAGCGGATTGGGTGCTAATTGGATCGGGTGGAAGGTTAGTGAATCGAGTTGGGGAACAATCGGGTTGCAAAGGGGTCGCAAACTGATTGGTACACGATCGGTTTGCGTAGTGAATCCAGCCCTTAGTTGGGATTCTAAAAATTGAGCATGCAAAGGACTAGATTCTATACAGTATATGACGCCTAAAAAAAAAACCAACAACCTCTGCTGAAATAAATACACTGGGTGCTATTCTATAAGCAGAGCTTACAGTTAAGCATGGTTTATAGAGGAGCACTTATGCCTCGGAACCACACCTAACCATTTGCACAAACTGAAACACGGTGCAAGCCCTCATGCATAAATTTCCTCTACAAGTATGCATGTGAATCCCCCCAGTTCGCCCATGACCCTCCTATTTCGACGTCCCCTTTTTTGACTCAGTCCTAAATTTATGCACATAACTTTTAACTGATACTAATAAGCACCAATAATTACTCATTAAAATCACAATTACTGATGCTAATTGACTCATTTTGCAATTAAATCGGGCGTGTTCCCAAATTTGCATATGTAATTTTTAAAACTGTTTTTGTACAATTCAAGCGAAAGGGACTAATCAAAATGTGAGGAGTTTGTAGTCCTGGAATGAGTATGCTCAGCACTTATATGCGCAGGTTACAGAATACTAGCAGTTACACGCCAACCAATAGGAGTTAGGCACAAGCATTTACATCAGCATTTGATTGGTGAATGGTTTTAATACCACTGTGTTTGAGTGGACATCCAATATCTTGGATATTTAAGATGAGTGTGTTCTATTCCTTTCATTGCTCTTACAATTTTGCAATTTAGGGATTATATTCAGGAGTTTCTCCATGTTGCAGTGATAGACTGGATTGAGTTTTGTTCATGTTACAGCTGTATAGTATGCCCATCTGAAGACATGGGTTTTATCATTTTGGGGGGGGGCTCACCATGACCTATAAGGGCGTTGCGAGATGTTTATGTGGCACCCTTTTTGAGAAGTTCACAGCAGTGCCCTGTAAGGTGCCCCATTGTTGCCATGTATTGGTGGCCAGTCCATCACAACGCTGGCCCCTTCCATGTCCAAAAAGTCGTGTTCAGACTTGGACGAATATTTGGATGAGAATGTGGTCTGGATGATCAAACGTCTGGATGTACAGAGAGACGATTTATGGAAAAAAAATCTTTTGGACATACTTTTCGAGAATGGATCTTTATAGGCTGCCGACTTTGGGCAACTAGCACCCTATGTCCAAATCGGACTTGGACATTTCTTTTGATTATGCCCCTCTATTTGTTTAAATTTTTTTTTTTTTTCTTATAGTACCTCTTGGTTGCTAAACAGTTTTTATATCTAAAGGTAATAGGTTGCCAGTTTGGTCAGCATGTAATTAAAAGCTGACAAATGCAGGAAAGAAATCTAGTACCCAACTTGAATCATTTTTTGAATGGATAAATCATTCTGCCCATATGAACCAGGTAACTAGATTTAGCTCCTTGGCAATGGCAGATTTTCACTTTATACAGTGGCGGTGAGCGGTGCCTGGTGTGGTGGCGCCCCTCCCCCTCTTCCCTCTCCCCCCCTTTGCCATGCATGCCTCTTTCCTTCTTATCTTTGGCGTGAGCAGCCACCAACTTACTGACCGTGTCGGCTTCGATGCTCTCTCTGACGTCACTTCTTAGGCGCGGGTCCCGGAAGTGACGCCAGAGAGAGCGCCGAAGCCAACGCAGGCGACAAGCTGGTGACTACTCGAGCTGAAGTTAAAAAGATACGGGGAAGGAGGAGTGTGAAGGGGGGTGGAAAGGAAGGCAGGTGCCAGCGCCCCCAAGGTGGACCACCACCCCCTCGCCTTTACTATGCCACTGGCTCCATAGAATCCAGCTGTTAGGCAACTCAATCCTTTCGATACTAGCCCTTTGGAACAGACAGTGTTTACCATGTGTGAAAAACCTTTGAAATGTACGAAGTAAAGCTTACAAAACTTTAGTATACAGCCTCTCAAAAGTTGCTTTTCTTTATTGTTGCAAAGAACCACCACTTGAAAATTCTGATTCCTCACCCTAAAACCCTTTTGGGTTTACTGGGACTAAATCTCCATAGCAGAATTTGGGAAGGCATTACAGAAGAATGGCAAATGGATCCACTTTGCTTAGCTTTATAAATGTGACGCTTGCATAACTCATACAATAAGTGTTCACATGCGAGATAAGGTGCAGGGTGTATTTTTCAGGAATCATGGGAATGCAATATCCAGGACATAGCCTCCAAAACACGGTAGAGGAAAATGATGGAAAAAAAAAAAAGTACAATAGTTTATATGGTAACAATAGTAGTACAGATAAATAGCTGTATGTTACAAACCAGTTGAAAGTTGGTTGCTTAGGATGAAATATTGCTTTTATGCGCTATTTTGTTCTCAGTCTAATGAACTAGAACACACTTACAGTATGACCTGGAGGATGCTATTTATCACACACAAATCATAATCCTCATTTATCATAAACTGCTTTAATTAGAGTCTTAAAGCCATGCATACCAAAAACAGTGGGATTCATAATTCTTGGAAGAGACTTTCTGTTAAGTTGCTAGATGTATGCATATAGATCAGGAGTGTCCAACCTGTGGCCCGAGGGATGCATGTGGCCCCGTGAAGTATTTTTTGCAGCCCCGGTCGAGGGCGATGCAATGTTTTCCTCTGCTGACCCCGGGTGTTTACCATCTTGCCAACTCCCTCCTCTGTCTTGCTGCAGAGTTTGCACGGCCCCAGAAATTTTTTTGCGGCCAATGCGGCCCAGGGAAGCCAAAAGGTTGGACACTCCTGATCTAGATCATCATTACGTAAAAGAGCAAAGGCTAGTGATTAGGTAAGAAGGTCCTTTAGGCACAATTAAATACTATATTACAGGTTTTTGTACCGACCGATTATAAAACATAGGGAGAGTCATATTCAAAACTTTTAATGTGATGGCTCCAGATTCCTGAGATTTGGAAAAAGAGAACAGTTGCAAGACTTGTCAGTTCCTTCCAGAAGAGACAGCCTGGGTTCATAAGACAGAAGAAGTATTTTCCTCCTTCTCTTTAGCTCATGTAAAACTAGAACAGGCATCTGACATCATGAGTCCTTGCTCACAGCTACCTGAATCTCACCCCCCTCATGGTATTCTGTACCTCACTAAGCATATTTATTCTGGTCATTGCAAAGACAGTACTCAGCCAGGGACCATGCACAAAGGTCCCTTCTAGAGCAGTGGTCTCAAACTCAAACCCTTTGCAGGGCCACATTTTGGATTTGTAGGTACTTGGAGGGCCACAGAAAAAATAGTTAATGTCTTATTAAAGAAATGACAATTTTACATGAGGTAAAATGCTTTATAGTTTATCAATCTTTCCTTTTAGCTAAGTCATAGTTTCTTATTGTATTTTTCACTGCTTTTCTGTGTGCTTTGTATCACTGGAATGTCCAGTCCTTTTTATTCTGTGAGCCGCCTAGAACTTTTTGGGTGTTGACAGTATAGAAAAATAAAGTTATTATTATATGATCAAGAAACTGTTTTATTTTACTTTTGTGATTAGGATAAACATACCGAGGGCCTCAAAATAGTACCTGGCGGGCCGCGAGTTTGAGACCACTGTTCTAGAGCAATGTAATCAAGAATTACAAAGTAATATGTGTAAGAAATGGCCACAGTTCCCTCCTTTCTACATGATTGATTCACATTATTATGACCACCTGCTAAGATTCAGAATAACTGCCTCTGGCAGCACGGACGGCAGCCAGACGCCATGGGAGTGACTCAATAAGATGCTGGATGGTTGTTAGAGGTATCTGGAGCCATGAAGACTGTAGTGCATCTGACAGCTGCTGATAGGTATGTGGTAGTGATCCAGTCATTGAACATGTCAATCGTGTGTTTAATTGGATTAAGGTCTGGGGAATTCGGAGACCAGGGATGCTACACTCATGAACAATTCTGGTGGTATGTCATGTTGCTTTGCTCTGTTGAAAGATCCCACCAGCCATAGGGAAGACTGTCACCATGGGCAGCAAGGATTGAGAGATACTCATATCAGTTGAGAGTGATTTCCAGAGGTATCAAGGGACCCAAACTATACCAAGAAAACATTAACCAGACCATAATGCTGCTGCCACTAGCTTGTGTATATCCAGCAATGATTGCTGGGTGTTTGTTCTCGGCAGTTTCATGCCTGACAAACCAATGTTCATCCATTTGATGGAGCTCAAAACATGACTCATCGGAGAAGGCAACCTTCTGCCAGTAAGTGCAAGTCCAAATTCGGTACTCCTGGGCAAATTGCAGCTGATTTTTTTGCAATGAACCCTCTTGAGTATGGGTGCAGTCACCATCAGCAATAAGGTTTGCTGTACAGTTGTTTTGGACACACGACTGGAAGCCCCCTGGTTCATTTGGATGGTGGAGTTGCTCCTCAGTAGCATATAGATCAGTCCACACCAACCTGCACAGCTGACGTTCACCTCTCTCATCAATGGCTTGTGCTGCCCCATAGTTACCATGTTGGGTTGTTGAAAAGGTTCCATTCGTCCATGAAGAGTTCACAAACTCCACTGTTTCCGAAATGCTGCTGCCGCCCTTGACCTGGTAGCTGATGATCATGACTTTTTCAATGTCTAATACATCAAGCTTTTTTCCCCCCATGACAGCCACGGTTGCTATATTGGCACGTGCATTCGCTCATTGGCTGTGTGTCCCTGACGTCACATCATTATGGTCATAATAATGTGACTCAACCGTGTAGAAGCTGTGAACACTACCTCCTAAGGTGGAAGCTGAGCTGTAGACCTACACGGTAATATACAGCACATGCCATGTGAATTCTGATGTATGGGCTCATCACAGCAGTCAGGAATGCAAATCCCATAAGCTGGCTCACAAGCATGAAACAACAAACTTGAAACCTCATCTGGACTTGTGAAAGAGTGCCTTCTAGCTAGCTTCTCCTCCTTTCATATCCATCTAATTCACTGAGAACCTGGGCCTCCAGAACAGAAAAAAACCCAAAATGATATAGCAGGTATAGTTTTCATAGGTAAATGGGGCTGTGGGATGTGGGTATTTGAACTGCACTAAAGCAATACACCTACACCTTGTCAAGTGTACTGAAGATGCACACACAAAAAAAAGAAATAACAAAATATTTGCATGTCCTACATCCTGTAGACATTTTAAAACACAGAGCTTCAGTTCAATTTGTTCACATTTTGCTTTCATCCTACTGGCCCCTACTAACATGCATAGAGCTTCAGAGCTGATGCACTTAAACACTCATGGTGGGTCATAAGCTGATTGTTTTTATTTATTTTCCTGGTTATAGCGTCTAACACTTTGAGACTGCAATAAACAAGAATATGCACTTCAACAGTATAATATATGAGCAGGAATCCAAGAGCTGAAAGGTTAGCTAATAGCTAACTCTTGATGTCAGTGACAAATGTGTGCTTATTTACATATCTGTCTTTCTATATGACTACTTGTCAGGTTTAAGTGGAGATAAATCCATCGAGTAAACCTGGCCCCTCTTCTGATAGCATATTTATATTCCCTGAGCATATGGCATCAGTTGTGTTTACAATTATATACAGTGTCGAAAAAAGGTTTGTGAATCTCAAGTTTAGCACTGTAATGGAAATGACAAGTTCTTACCATGGTGCCCATGGTTAATTGAAAGCAGCCTTTACTTATGCATTAAAAAGGGTACAATTTGAACTATTTTGTGCTTCTTGAGTCATAATAATCTATGACATAGGAATAATAACACTAACTGAGAACCAGTATGCAAAGTAGTAAGTGAACATCTAGTTTCATTGACACAATTAATTGACTAATTAGAATCAGGTGCATAAATAATTGGGTAACAAAGTCACCCTGCAGAGTAGAGCTGCATGAATGAGCTTGGGCATTCTGTCCTGAATAAAGGGTAAAGAGGATGGGACTTGATATACCACTTTTTCCATGTGGTTTACACAATCAGAGCGGTTTACATGGGGCAATGAAACGTTAAGTGATTTGCCCAGAATCACAAGGAGCTGCAGTGGGAATTGAACTCACAACCTCAGGGTGCGGAGGCAGCTGCTTTAACCACTAGGCCACTCCTCCACTCATAAGGGAGCAAAAGTTTTTGAATTTGATCTTTGCCATAAAATTAACTAATTCAACCAACATCAAAAGAAATTTCAAAGGACATACGAAAATGAATAGTTGATGTTCATCTCTCTGGACAGGGTGACAAGACTATTTCTAAACATTTGGAATCTATCCACCTTCAGACAGATATAGGGCAATCCTATAACTGAGAGCATACAATCACATGTGTAGTCTTGGGATGAGTATGCCCAGCACTTATATGTGCAGGTTATTGAATACTATGAGGGGTGTTCAATAATTTATCTACCTGAGTATGAAAGAAAGTAGAAAGCATGTTGAAACAAATCTATGCATGTTGTGACACATCTCAAGGTTACTCATACACAGTTGCTGCTCAGTGTGAGTCTAACATTCTAAGAGACAGGATGTCAATAGAGTCCTTGTGTGAATAAAGTAAGAAACTACTAGATCTGGAGCACTGTGTGGTGATAAAATTTCTCACAAAAGAAGAGAAAAAGCCAAAGGAAATCCATGAACACATGACTGCAGTTTATGGTGAGTTTGTCCCATCATCCTACAAAGTAAAACTTTTGAGCAAGCAGTTTAAGTGGGGTAGAGAATCCATCGATGATGACCCTCACACTCAAAAGGGTCCAGAGAAGAGCAACTAAAATAGTTAAGGAGCTGGAGGAGTTGCCGTACAGTGAGAGATTAGAGAAACTGGGCCTCTTCTCCCTTGAAAAGAGGAGACTGAGAGGGAACATGATTCAAACATTCAAGATAATGAAGGGAATAGACTTAGTAGATTAAGAAAGGTTGTTCACCCTCTCCAAGGTAGAGAGAACAAGAGGACACTCTCTAAAGTTAAAAGGGGATAGATTCCGTACAAACATAAGGAAATTCTTCTTCACCCAGAGAATGGTGGAAAACTAGTACGCTCTTCCGGAGGCTGTTATAGGGGAAAACACCTTCCAGGGATTCAAGACAAAGTTAGTCAAGTTACTGCTGAACCAAAAAGTACGCAGGTAAGGCTAGACTCAGTTAGGGCACTGGTCTTTGACTACGGGCCGCCGCATAAGTGGACTGCTGGGCACGATGGACCACTGGTCTGACCCAGCAGCGGCAATTCTTATATTCTTATGTTCTTATGAACATTCCTCGTGGCAGTTACATGCCAACCGAAAGCAGTTAGACACAAGCATTTAATTGGTCATTGGAATAGACAAGATGAAACGTTTACCTTGGCTCCTTTATGATATGGCTGTGGATCATTAGGTCATGGGTTAGCAGCTCAATGCTCCCAGGCAGCTTCTAAGGGTGATTGCAAGCTGCATTATTCATGTACCATAGGAATCACTAATGTGTGGAACTGAGATGATGCAAGTTAGTCGGTCCAGAGGAAGGCTACTAAAATGATCTGTGGTCTATGTTATAAGGAATATGGGGACAAGGGGGGCGGTGAACCCCGGGCACCATGTGCGTGAGGTCGCCGGCACCCCTCCTCCTCTTCCCATTCTTCCCCTATAGGCGGGCGCCCCTTTCCTTCCCCCGTCCCTCTAGTTGACGTTGTTGTTCGTGGCGGCCAAAGATGTGCTCTTCGCAACCCTGTTGACTCTCCTGCGGACATCACTTCCAGGTGCCGCGCATAGGAAGTGACATCAGAGGGAGAGCTGACGAGGTCGTAAGGAGCACTTTGTTGACTTCAACTAGAGGTAAGAGGAAAGGGAAGGGGGTGCACGTAGCAGACGGGATCGAGGAAGGAGTGGGGAGGGGGGGAGACAAGGGTAGGGAAGGGGCACCACCGCACCGGGTGCCTCTCACCCTCGCTACGCCACTGATGGGGGACAGACTTAAAAATCTCAATATGTGTACTTTGAAGGAAAGGCGGAAGAGGGGAGATATGATAGAGACGTTTAAATGTGGCATAAAGACGCATGAGGAGAGTCTCTTTCTGTCAAAAGGAAACTCCAGAGTGAGAGGACATGGGATGAAGTTAAGAGGTGATAGACTCAGGATTAATCTAAGGAAATACTTTTAGAAAGGGTGGAAGATGTGTGGAACAGTCTCCCGGAAGAGGTGGTGGAGACAAAGACTGTGTCTGAATTCAAGAAAGTGTGAGTCAGGCACGTGGGATCTCATAGGGAGAGGAGGAGATAGTGGATGCTACGGATAGGCAGATTAGACTGACCATTTGGATTAAAATGTAGGTGTCAAAATTCAGCATGGTTTAAGTAGGCAGGCAGAAGCTCCCGCCCCCTTAAAGCATGCTGAGTAGGCTGGCTGTTAAAATACACCATCACTGAACCATGCAATGCCAGTGAATATTGTCTCTAACTACCCAGGGTAATCCATTGGGAGGAGCTGGTAGTTATATGGGCTTGTGCAGATGAGGACAGAGCTTGCAGGGATGGGGCAGGGACAGGGACAGAACTTGTGGGGATGGAGATAGATCCCGTGGGGAGATGGACAAATTAGACCCCGTGTCATTCTCTACTATTTAGCTCTGGGTTCAAAATGGTAGTGCTGACCCCTAGTGGTAGCCTTATGGTCCTATACCTACAGCTCAGTTTTATATATGTGCAATACGCTTATTTATGTGTTTTTGCTGGCCTGTATTTTTCAAAAACTGTAATTCTGAAATAGGGTAATAGTTCTTTCCTACCAGCTTATATTTTTGCATCAGTAAGCTTCTCTGTAGTGACTGGAACAACAAATGTATGTATGTAAACATTGTTTAATGATGGTGAAAACTGATTAGAGCATAGAAGCAGACTGTGTCCCCCTTCTGTAATGAGTTCATGTGGCTTTAGTAGTTCCTGAAGATATGATCCTTTTCCTAATGGAATATCCTGAAACGAGATTATGTAGTTTAAGAGTTTCAGGTCTGCAAGTAGGTTTGTACAGTACTATGAAGTATGATTTGGTATGACAATGCATGGTGTTTATACAACGGGGTCCTGTAGTGCCTCCGCACCATGCAAAGAAATCTTCCTGAAACTTCCTGTGAAATGTGATGGCATACAGATATGATTAATTTACTTATGATAATGAGGTCATCTACAATTTATAGAACACTAGTCTAATCTGATCAAGTACTTAAGAGTACCTGATTTGTACCCTGCTGAGAACTGTGGGATAATACAGACTATAAATACTTTAAATAAATAAATAATTTATTTGGATGTAGCACCCATATTTTTCAGCAGCAGCTTAGGAAGAGTTACAGTCAGGCACACTGCCTTGTACCTGGAGAGCTCACAAAGTACCTGAGACAACAGAGGGTTAAGTGACTTGCCCAAGGGGGAGAGTGTGGCGCAGTGGTTAAAGCTACAGCCTCAGCACTCTGTGGTTGTGTGGGTTCAAGCCCACGCTGCTCCTTGTGACCCTGGGCAAGTCACTTAATCCCCCCATTGCCCCAGGTACATTAGATAGATTGTGAGCCCGCCAGGACAGACAAGGAAAACTGTTTGAGTACCTGAATAAATGCATGTGAACCGTTCTGAGCCCCCCTGGAAGAACGGTATAGAAAATTGAATAAATAAATAGAAAGATATTTTTAATTTTACACACCAGGTGATAAGTAAGGAGAATATTGAGAGTACTGTTATTGTGTGTTCTACCAACAACTTGAAGAACCTTCAAAAGGCTAAAAGCAAGGCATTCCAGACAGACAGACTGCACAACAGAAATCTAGAGGGACAAGAACTAGTTGTTGTTGCTATTAAAGTAGTGGTCTCAAACTCACAGCCCGGGGGCCACATGCGGCCCGCCAGGTACTATTTTGAGGCCCTCGGTATGTTTATCATAATCACAAAAGTAAAATAAAACAGTTTCTTGATCATATGTCTCTTTAGCTATAAATGACAATATTATTATTAAGACTTAGCCAAAAGGAAAGATTTATAAACTATAAAGTTTTACCTCATGCAAAATTGTCATTTCTTTAATAAGACATTAACTATTTTTTCCTGAGGCCCTCCAAGTACCTACAAATCCAAAATGTGGCCCTGCAAAGGGTTTGAGTTTGAGACCACTGTATTAAAGTGTAAGAAAGCCCTAAACTTACAAGTGTAATATACACAGCTTGCGTACGACCTTGCCTTGAATAAGCAGAGAGTCAAGCATTCTACCTAGATAGTGAACTTTCGTTTGAATACGTATTGGTATTTGAAAAAGATTAATCAATTTCTTAATATATAAGATTGGCCCCAGTTAAATCAGGAGGAAAAATACAAATTGGACTCCAATTATAGAGAAGGATAACTAGAAGCCACTTAGGAGGAGCTTTTTTCAAATGGCTGCCTCGTTACACAGTACATGCGTGACTTTCACTGATTTCCTTTTGAAAATTAACTGCAAGTGCACTTTCACAAATGATGAATGAACTTTGCACCTACTTTTTTTCTGCAGGTGGCTGATTAGGTGTAAAATAGTGTGCATACATTTAAAAATCAAATGTATCCATGCAGCTTTCCTCTTCACCCGAGGAAACCTTTTGTTCTTATCCAGCCTAAAGTATGTGCTCTATGAAAGCTCATCCATTTTTTTTTTTTCTACAGGTAATAAACACAAAATAAAAAAGTTGATACCTTTTTTTATTGGACAAACAATACATTTTTTTGACAAGATTTCGAAGGTAGAACCTTCTTCTCTATACACCTAAAGGGTGATAATTTTCAACCAGGACAATTTACCTTTCAAATGTGTCCTCTAGACCTCTAAGGGGGAGAGTGTGACGCAGTGGTTAAAGCTACAGCCTCAGCACCCTGAGGTTGTGGGTTCAAACCCACACTGCTCCTTGTAACCCTGGGCAAATCACTTAATCCCCCCATTGTCCCAGGTAATGTAATGTAATGTAATGTAATGTAATTTATTTCTTATATACCGCTACATCCGTTAGGTTCTAAGCGGTTTGTAGAAAGTATACATTAAGATTATAAATGAGAAGTAAGAAGGTACTTAAAAAATTCCCTTACTGTCCCGAAGGCTCACAATCTAACTAAAGTACCTGGAAATTAATAAAGAAGAGAAAATAAAGATGGTTGAAAAAAGAAAAATTCTATGTGAACTTATAGGATGGAAATTAAACTGACAGTGAAGAACTGTATGAAAAATACATATGGAATGCAGTTAGAGAGGGTAGGTTACAATCTATTTATGGTATTTGTTTAATTGGAAGGTGTTAAGGTGGGTAATTGGGGGGAAGGTTATCTGAAGGTACTGTACATTAGACAGATTGTGAGCCTGCCAGGTCAGGGAAAAATGTTTGAGTACCTGAATAAATTCATGTAAACTGTTCTGAGCTCCCCTGGGTGAACAGTATAGAAAATTGAAAAAAATAAATAAGTCACTGGCCCTGGTTGCAATTCACAATGGAATTTTATCAAATCTGTAATAGTAAGGTGATTCTCAGTCTTAAGAAACCAAATGAATCTCAGTTCCCAGAGTAAAGCTACCTGTGTTGACACCACCCCCCTGATACCCAGCCAGTGGTGAACAGCATTTCTTTGAAACCCCAGCCACTGTGGGTTTTTGTGCCTGGTCTCGGGGCTTAGGGATCTCCCGTATGAGAAAAGGCTGAATAGATTGCAGCTGTACTCGCTTGAGGAACGTAGAGAGAGAGAAAGAGGAGACATGATTGAGACGTTTAAATATATCACAGGCCGTATCGAGGTGGAAGATGATATCTTCTTTCTTAAAGGACCCTCGGCCACCAGAGGGCATCCGCTGAAAATCAGAGGAGGGAAATTTCATGGCGACACCAGGAAGTATTTCTTCACCAAAAAGGGTGGTTGATCATTGGAACGAACTTCCACTGCAGGTGATTCAGGCAACCAGCGTGCCAGATTTTAAAAGTAAATGGGATACACATATGGGATCTCTAGAGGGGTTAAGTTGATTAGAGTGATTATAGTGGGCAGACTTGATGGGCTATGGCCCTTTTGTGCCGTCATTTTTCTATGTTTCTATCAGACCACACCCAGATACCAGCATTGTTTATCCAGATATAAAGTAGCAATTAGCATTTATCCATGCCCCAGGAATATTCAGACTGATACCCAAATAACTACCTGGATAGATTTAATCTAATCTAATCTTTGGTTTATATATCGGGTCATCTCACAGTGGAGCTCAACTCGGTTCACATATAATTAAGACTAGAGTACATAGCAGAAAACATAGGAGAAGGAAGAACTAAATAAAAACTAAAGTACATAAGAAAAGCATAAGAAAAATAACTATAATATCATTTTGTTGAGGCTGTAGTTATACCATTTAAAAATTGCGAGAACAACAAAGTTTTCAGGAATTTGCGAAATAATTGCAGATGGCCTAAAAGCCTAATGGAGTCATGAAGTTCATTCCAGATCTCTACAAACTTGAAAACAAAAGATCGACTGAGCTTCCCTGCAGATTTAATTCCCTTAAAGGAAGGGAAGACTAAGATATCTTTGTGTGTTTCTCAAATGGCAAAGTCTAATATATTTTCTTTGGTCCATTTATTTTACACATCCAGGGGGTTGGGGGGTTGGAAGGTAGGGAATAAATATTGATAGCGACATTTGGGTAACTTTATTCTTCATTTGTATTAGATATTAGGATATATTCTGCTATTATTATATGTAAAAACTGAAATTATTGAATGATATTTATGTTACCTGTAAGGATTTTAGTGTAATGTATGTAATACATACTGTTCTGTCATTTGTATGACACTGTTTTTGATTAAAAATCAATAAAGAATTAAAAAAAAAAGTCTAAGGGTATTCCAACATAAGGGGACAAAAGGATCAAATATTCCATAGAGAAGCTTGAAGATTATGCATGCACATTTAAACTGGATCCTAAAGCGAACTGGGAGCCAGTGAAGCTTTATCAACAAAGGGGAAACATAATCATACTCTACTTTTGTTTCCTGACTTTATCTGGATAATTTCCCCCAATACTATTCAGAGCATCAAGCTGGTTGGAGGAATTTTCAGCAGATTATCCGGACGCTGCTGCTGAAAATTCATGGCTGGCCTTGGGTAGGGGCCACTCTTACCCAGGTACCGGTAAGTGCCATTGAGTATTGACTGCTGTGAATATAGTATTGGGACTCCCAATGTTTGTTCCAAAGTTGTAGGTTTATTTAATGAAATCACCTGTGATTATAAAATTTAGGCTAAGATAATGCACTAGCACTAAGATTAAGCAAAATCATGGGAGGATTAATTCACAAGAATCAATGAAGCTGAAGAGGTGGTAGTTCAAACTGTAACAATTTCCTTAGATGCTGAAAACCTTTTCATCGGAAGACAGTATTTGTTCAAGATTTTAGACTGATTTGCTTTTAGCAAATGGTATAGAATCCCTATCACAAGTACAATCCCCTTGGAGAATGCAGGCTAGAATAGATGCACTAAAGAGGATCAGTGAGACCTTGTGAGTCTGCTCCGATCCAATTTTTGGCAATTCAAAAAGAGCTATTGATGCAAAATAAAATGTTTGCATGCAAATGAATCAGCGGAGGTTCGTCGTAAAAGGAGCCCTATATTTTTAAACTTTATTGAGTGAAAGACTCTATAATGTTCTAAGTGCTCCTCCACCCAGGTCATTAGCAAAATACTATAACCGTGGAAGTGATTGCTGGGAACCATCACTGCACATGTGCTGCTGACAATGGGAATTTAGATTGAACTGAATGAGAATCTGGATGGAGAACCGGAGAACCAAGAAAAGGAGTAATGAACAAAGATAGAATGTTTTAGTACAATTTTTTGATTTTGCATGAGCACTTCTGGCAGCAGATCCTCATTGCACATCACCACCGTGGAACATCTATGCTAAAGATAAGTAGCAATTTAAAGTTGGTTAATATATGAGGTTTATCAGATATATAGGTGGGAACATACATGTGCGGTGATGGTTCCTTGCAATCACATACACAGTTATAGTGCTTTGCTAATGACCTGAGTGGAGGAGCACTGAGCACATTGTAGAGTCTTTCATTCAATAAAGTTTAAAGATATAAAGCATTAAGAAAGCATACAAAAAATAATAAGTGTAACAGCATTATATAGTTGATGCCCATACTCCCTGCCACTGACTCGTGGGAAGAAAGGAGTATCCTGTGAGGCATCACCAATGAATGCTGTTATAGAAGGAAACATAGGCCATCTCTGTGGAAGTAATACAGGAGAAGGAGAAGTGGTGAACTCGGGGTCAAGATAGTGAAGAACTCGCAAGTAGAGCAAAGGAAGATTGTCTGCAGCATGTCTAGGAGGTGGATGAGGGAAACTGTGATTTCTGGGGGCTGAGGACGGACAGGGAAGTCCAGACATTATAGCTATCTATATCTCTCTCTATATATTTTTTTTGTTGTTGTTTTCTGCATGGAAGACCAGGCTGGATATAGCCTTCAAATGGAGCTGCCAAATTCGGGTTACCATACAACCGGGTTTCTCTGGACATGTCCTTTTTTCTAGGGGTCTGTCAGGTGTCTGGTGGGGGGGGGGGGCATCAGCCAGAGAAATAAATGCTGTGTATCATCACCTAGAGGAATGTGCACACAGCAGGTAAGCAGGAGGGGAGAAAAAAAGAGGCGGGGCTTGCCTGCTTTCCCTGCAGCTGACAAAAAGAACTTACTCAAAATCAGAGTGAGACTTGCAACACAATGAAAGAAGCCATAGGAACACCAGAATGAGGCTTGGAGTAAAGTGAGAGGCTGAGAGTGAGCAGGGTGAAAGGTAATTGTAGAAGAACAAGAATCTATTGTGGGAGTAAGGGAAAGAAGCAGGAAAGAGAAAATCATGCAGAGCAAAAGGGAGGAAAAAAAGAGAGGATGAGGACATGTCTGGGGATCTGGATGGCTTTTCAAAATCCGGAACTTTGTCCGGGTTTTGAAAAGCTTGGAACAAATCACTGTTGAGCCGGAAGGCATCTGTGCATGTGCGGATGCCATGCGTGACATCATCGCCTTGCATCCGCACATGTGCGAATGCCCTCCTGCCTGACGAAAGCAGGCAGCGGGGCTGGGGTGGGATTGGGGCGTAATGGGGCGGGGGGAATGGGTGGAACTGGGTAGGACTGGGGGCAGGTCTAGGGGGTCCGGGTCTAGGGTTAGCAGATGTCCGGGAAAACCCGAGCATGTCCTCTTTTTAGAGGACTGTCCGGATGCCCAGACAGATTTTCAAAACCCATCAGTTTGTCCGGGTTTCAGAAGGCCCTGAGCTCAAGGCCACCAAGCATGCGCAGATGTGACAGGATGATGTTATATGTATGCACTCATATGTAATGTAATGTAATTTATTTCTTATATACCGCTACATCCGTTAGGTTCTAAGCGGTTTGAAGAAAATATACATTAAGATTATAAATGAGAAGTAAGAAGGTACTTAAAAATTCCCTTACTGTCCCGAAGGCTCACAATCTAACTAAAGTACCTGGAAATTAATAAAGAAGAGAAAATAAAGATGGTTGAAAAAAGAAAAATTCTATGTGAACTTATAGGATGGAAATTAAACTGACAGTGAAGAACTGTATGAAAAATACATATGGAATGCAGTTAGAGAGGGTAGGTTACAATCTATTTATGGTATTTGTTTAATTGGAAGGTGTTAAGGTGGGTAATTGGGGGGAAGGTTATCTGAAGGTAGGTGAATCTTCTGGAGGTAAAAGAGGAGGGGTTAAGATATTTGGATGAATTTTTTGAAAAGCAGGGTTTTGATTTCTTTTCTGAATGTTTTGAAGTTGTCTGATATTGTCATAAGATTGGAGATGGAATGGTTGATTTTTGTGACATCTTCATGTCTAGGGTTATCAGACGTCCAGATTTACCCGGACATGACCTCTTTTTAGAGGCTTTTCAAAACCTGGCACTTTGACCAGGTTTTGAAAAGCTTCCTCTTCAGATCGCATTGGGAGTGGGCACCGATAAGGGCACGCTGGGGTGGAGCAGGGCTGGGGGGCGATACTGGGGTGTGGGGTGGGCGTAATGGGGTAGAACTGGGCAGGCCTAGGGCAGGTCTATGGGTCCAGATTTTATGCAAGTAAAATCTGGTAACCCTAATGATGTTGCAACCGTGCATGCTCGGAGGCCCTCCAGATGTGGCCCAGAATTGGGGAAGAAAAGATGAGGTTTGTGTGGGGACAGGGCTAGAGACAGAATGGGGAGGGGCTGGAGGCAGAACAGAGTAGGGTCACATGTCCTCTTTTTGCACAAACAAATCTGGTAACCCTATGCCAAATCAGATGGGTTGAAGTTGAGATGGACAAAAGTGAACTGCTATAAATAGCTTTAAGCACTTTCAAACGAATTAATTGCTGTACACAAATTCCAAGAGTAAAGACTCAGGAGTTTTTTGGTAGTTTAAGGATTATTTTTTAAGGATATTATTTTGTCATTTGGCTTTTGCTTCAGTAAAAAGTTCCAGTTTAAAGCATTTCTGGAATATGAGTGCTTATTTATTTATTTATTTATTGTGACTGCGTAGAGGGACAGACAAGAGTGGGCATCTTAAAACCCATGGCCTATTGGGATTAGCCTGGCCTGCGCCCAGCTCAACATCGGACATGGGTTTTTTTTGTACTCATCTGGTCTGGGTACCTGTGCTAAAGAGCGTAGCTGGTTCACGGGACTTTTGTGAGTGGGACCATTTTTATACAAGTTTTTTTGTATGAATACTGTAATAATCTTTTATTTCTTTGCTCTGGTAGAGGTATTCATGTCAACTCTATAGAAATTCATGGGTTCAGTTTTAATGACATTGAAAGTAAATTATCCATATATGCAATTACAATATCAATCTACCTGAGCTAGATAATTCCATTTCCAAACCGTCAGATATTGTTGCGTTGGTTTTGGATCTATCAAATCACAAAATCAATTGATTCACATCAGAAACGCTTGCCTTTAATATTTATCGTACAGTCTATTTTAGAACTTTAATTATTTCAGTGAAAACAGGAGAGGATAAAGTATTTGGAGTGATATATTATAATGATTAGAAAAGACAAGTTTGATAATTATGGGATAAATTGAAGGTTTGCTTACAGAAATTACTTTAAATTGGTCACTATTATACTTATCATGGTAGGAGAGAGATGTAGTTATTAAAATGTCTGTGATACTGCAGACAAATTATATACTACATGTATTGATCATACTTTTTCTAGATTAAGAAAAAAGGCTGCATGCTTTCTAAATAAGCAGAGACAAAAGTGGAATCAGCTTCCCAAACTTTCATTTGTATTACCATAGAAATATCTTGCAACAGGGTGACTTTGGCTACAAAATTGAAGAGAATTTCTGACAGATCCAGACTTCCCATTAAGCTGCACTTTCTTTTTTTTATTTTATTAAACTTTATTGATTTTCAAATCTAGAACAGTGCTTTCAAATTATACATACAATTATCATCAGAGATAGCACTTACAATCAATCATAAATTAATACAAAATAATTATCCCCTCCCTCCCACCCTAGTTTGAGAACAAAAAGAAATGCTTTAAATTATACATGAAATTAAAATCCCAGACAACACTTGTTAAGTATATTACCCCCCCTCCCTCCCTCCCACCCATCCTGGATATGCAATCTTAAAAGGGAAAATAAAGGTATAATTCAACTAATCAAAATGAACAAAATTTATCAATGGACCCCAAGTTAATTTAAACTGCTTATTATGACACAATGTTTCAAAATGGCATAGCAAGGGTAGGAGGGACTCGGGGTGGTGGTGCTCACCCCCTCCGTGCCTTCCAATCCTCCCTGCTCCTTCCCACCCCCCATTCTACACTCGTGTTCTCCCTTCCCTCCACATACCTCTGTAAATCTTCGCCAGCGCAAAGTGGCTTCTCCAGCATGCCGCTCGCGCCAGCATTGGGTTTTCCTCTGACATCACTTCCTGGCCACTCGACCCGGAAGTGGTTCAGAGGGTAACCAGGCTGGTGTGAGCAACAGGCAGGATAATTTGCTTGCACTGGCAAAGATCTACAGAGGTACGGGGTGAGGAAGGATGATGTGAGCATGGCATAGTGGGGTGGGCTAGAGAGGTGCTGGCGCCCCCCCCCCCCATTGAGACAGCTCCCGAGGTGGTCACTGCCCTCTCCCCAAGCATTTCAGAAATAAGATGATGCATTGTAAATGAAATGGAAATTTACAATGCAATGCTGTAAATTAACATATTCCTGCTTTAGTAGACCTGGGTAGTAAAGCAATGAATACTAATGTTAGATTCTATAAATGGCATCTAACTCCTAGTGCAATTGCCAATCATTCGCTATAGAATTGCATCTAGTGGCGCTTAAGCCAGAATTTTCTTAGCCTGAGTTCACATAAGTCAAACCATGCACAAAATATGCCCCAAACCACTTTTAATCACGCCTACTTGCTGGTAAGCATCTCAGAGTAGATGCCTACCTCAACGTGGTAGATGCCTTCCGAGTTAGGCGCCCACCAGCTAATTCATTTCTTAATTGAGCTTTTAATTGTTTTTTAATGGTGTCGGTTGAGCCAATTAAGAAAATTAAATTAGGTGGCTAGATTGGCTAGGTGCTCCAATCGGGTGCCTAACTTCAAATGCTATTTATAGAATCAGGGCCTAAATGCTAAGAAGCCCATAGGTGAATGTACCTACCAATGGCATTTAGGCGCTAACAATTACACCAGCTCTATGGCTGGTGTAAGTGCTTCTGCCTAACGTTTAGGCATCTCGTATACCTGGTTATGCTAGCATTCTATAAAGGATTTATTAGTCGATTGGTCCCAGTCAAAGCAAAGTAAATATCCTGGAATGTGATAGCGTAAGATTCAAACCAAAAGCATTCTAATGTTCTGTATGTGAAAAAGGGGATGGAATAAAAAACATATTTGTTAATGACATTCCAGTGTTCTCAAAACTTGATTCAATGGCACAGGTTAATGTATTACCTGAAAAGGAAGTGGAAAAACTGGAAAAGAAATGCAGGCACTTCAACAAAACAATTAAAGTGAGAGCATACAATGGCTAACCCATGACCACAAAGGGCTGTGCAAACAGAACATAAAATCAGAGGGGAAGTGCCTTGCTAGAAATTTTAAAGTGAGCTGAGAAAAGAAGATATTTATTATAAAAAAAAAAAAAAGAAACCGACCTTGCTGCGCAGGGAGGTCAGAAGCAAATAGTATTACAATGCTGACGTATATGTGGATTACTGCTGTCTATCTCCAGGCTTTGAGTACCCAAATTAAGGAATGGCTGCAGCAATGAGTAGGGAGAGGTGGGGAGACTGCGACAAGTGAGGTGTTGTGGTCTTGATCCTAGCCTGAGAGAGAACACAGCAGTATGTGTAGATCAAATCAAGCTTAACAGTAGTCAAATGTGTTCCAAGTTTATTGAGAATTTGATATACCCACCTTATCATATATTTCAAGGTGGTTTTACAATAAAAACAAGGCTACCACTTTGTTGGTAATGTGTAAGCCAAAATTGGAGAAACAAAATATTTTAAAACTTTATTTTGGAAAAAAACAGGTTTTGTTTTGTGGCCAACAGATAAGAATATTTCCTGATGTTGCTATTCAGAGCAATTTCAGAGGAAACAGTTCCTAAAAGTTAAGGCATTAGGAGTGGATTTCTTCCTTAAATTCCCATGTAAATGCTTGATTTCTTTTGAAAATGATAAATACGTTTTTGTAGATCCAACTCGGAGAATTTTTTAAAAGATAAATCATTACCTGAGAAAATTTCAGTAACGGTACCTGTGGTTGATGAAAATAAGTGACATTTAAAATGAGAGCCAATAGTAGCCTGTGACGCCCTAATGATGTGGACTAGATCAGTAACTGGTTTTTTTTTTTCCAATGTATTTTCTTAGGTTAAAATTTCCTATTAGTTTTTTTTTCTTCTTTGTTTATTTTTAAAGTAAGTCACTCTCTGATATGTGAATTGTCTCTCCCTAATGAGGAGTTAAGAGCCAGTGCATTGTTTATATTTGAATTGTACTTATATTTCTTAAAAATTGTGGCAAAGTCTCTGATAATACATATATATATATATAAATTTCTTTGAGATGTATATATACAAATGATACAAATAAATAATTTTCTATTATGATGTACCTGGAAATTTTGTTATGTATATGACAAAACTAAAATAAAGAATGAAAAAAAAAACCCCAAAAATACAAGGCTAATGCAAAAATCCAAACAAAAGGAGAACAGACAGGACATAACATAGATAATTACAAGACTCAACAAACAGGTACAAAAGGAAAATGGGAGAACCACAAACATGCTAGCAGTGACACGGATGATGTCATAGACCTGGGGCAGCCCCCCCCCCCCCCTACAAAGGGGGACCAGTGCCAGATAAACAGAATATGGTGCCTACCTCGGCCTTTGATGGAATGGAAGGGGGGGAGGCTGAAGGCATCAAGAAAAGGAGTCAGTGGTTAAGGAGCAAAAGGTGCTTTTATGGTACTAAAAGCTAGACACTGAAATAACCTATAGAGGCCTTGGAATGAACTATATAGAATACAGACAAGAATTAATTTATGTAATTGAATTATACTGTAAGCTGTGTTTAACATATGAATTGGAAGATTGGATAGACCTTATGGTCTATCTGCCATCATAGTCTATGTTTCTATTAGGACTGTAAACTACAGTTACTTGCTGCCTTCTTCTGTGCCATTGTTGGTGTGGATGCTGTGGCCATAATAAATCCACTCTTCTTCTTAGATGATTTGTCGGGTGATGAAAGAAGACTGCAAGTATTGCATGTCCAGTTTGTGAAAACATGTTGGGGATTAAAAGTGATGTCAAGTTTCCTTTGAGTGTAATGCCCTTCTTAAAAGCCTGTGATCTCATGTTTTGTCAGTGATATTACATTACATTACATTATATTAGAGACTTCTATTCCGCCAATACCTTGCGGTTCAAGGCATATTACAAAACAGTTAAAAAAGATGGGTTACAAACGAAGGGCATTAGTCATTTCTAGTAACGGTAAAGAGTAGATCAGGTAGTCTCGGTGAGTTGGCGAAGAGGATGGGAAGAAGAAGGTATTTGTGGTATTGACTTTTTCAAGGGCTTTCTTGAAGAGTATAGTTTTTAATTCTTTTCTGAACATCTTGTAGTCTGGGGTTGTTTAATGCGGTAATAGATCCGATTTTGGATAAAAAAATCTAGTAAAATATTAAAATCTATAGGATTAGATAATTTGATAAATTCTTGTGGTTTAAAAGATATTTGGAGGATTCTCCATTTCAATGTTTGGGAATTTTCTTTTTGCTCTCATGTACATAAATCATTTTCAAGAATTGATTATATATTTGTATCAGATAATTTAGTTCAACAGATAAAGAAGGCATCCATAGATCCAATTATTTTGTCTGATCATGGGGGTGTCTGGATTGATTGTGATATAGATGGACAGAGGAATAATAGACCTGTATGGAGATTCAATAATGCATTGCTAGCAGATGCCATTTTTAAGGAAGAATTTCAATCAAAAGCAAATGAATTTTTTCAGTTCAATACATCGGAAGAAATCTCAATGGTAACATTATGGGATGCCTTTAAGGCTACAATGAGAGGACACATAATCTCATATTCGATATATATTAGAAAACAACTAAATAATGATTTTCTTATCTTAGAGCAAAATATTAAAGATTTGGAGATCAAAGATGGGAGTATAACACTTATTAGGCCCTTTTAAAAGCAAAATATAGGTATAATGAAATTTCATCTCAGTTGGCTAGAAAACAGTTGGTATCTCATAAGGCTTTGTATTATGGAACTTCGAATAAAGCGGGAAGATTACTGGCTAATTATCTTAAAGCAAAAAAAAGAAAAGTAAATATTATGGCCATTATAGATGAAAACAAGATAGTTTATTCTCGAACTGATAATATATTAAAACAATTTTTGAGACTGTATACAAGCTTGTATTCTTCTGAGCATTATTCAACTAAAGAGGAGAAGGGGTTAGAATTTTTAAAGTTGATTAAGGGGCCTAAAATTCCTGATCACGTGAAAGGAAATCTTGAAGCACCTATTTCACAAAAAGAAATACATTTTGCATTGAAGTCCCTTAGAGTTGGATCCGCTCCAGGTGGTGATGGATATACGGTAGAATTTTATACAGCGTTTCAAAATATTTTGTTACCTCATCTACTAAATTTATATCAAAATCAACTGAATAATAGTTGTATAAAAGATACTATGGCTGAATCTTTAACTATTGTTTTACACAAGCCAAATAAAGATCCCTTGTTGGTTTCTAATTACAGGCCGATTTCTTTGATTAATGTAGATGGAAAATTAATAGCTAAATTATTAGCTTTACGGCTGGTCAAGGCTCTCCCTTATATTACTGGTATCCACAAAACAGGGTTTCTTGCTCATAGATATTCTTCAACTAATACTAGATTGGCCTTTCATATGCTAAATTTGACAAAAGGACTGGATGATCCGGCCTTTTCTGTATCCTTAGATGCAGAAAAGGCTTTTGATCGAGTGGAATGGTCCTTCATGTATCAGGCTATGGAGTGGTTTGGTTTTGGCTCTAGAATTATACAAATGATTCAAACCTTGTATAGCTCCCCTTCTGCTAGATTATATATTAATCTAGCAGATTATATAGAAGATATATATATATATATATATATATATATAAGATTATATATTAATCTTTTCAGAACGGTTTTGCTTAGGAAGGGGAGTTAGACAGGGATGTCCGTTATCTCCTTTGCTGTTTGATATTGTTTTGGAACCTTTGTTGTTAGCTATTAAACAAGCGGACGAGGTTCGTGGTATTCCCTATGCAGGTAGGGAATATAAAGTTTCTGCTTATGCAAATGATATTTTGCTTCATTTGAGAGATCCCGAATTACCATCCCATATCTACTAGATCTGATTAACAGATTTGGAAAATTCTCTGGTTACAAAATAAACTGGAGTAAATCAGAAGTTTTTCCATTGTGTAAAAGGTTTATTTGATGAGTTTTCTTTTATTTGGAAGGAAGATGGTATTAAATATTTAGGTATTTGGATTCAAAATACATTGGAAGAAACGATGAAAATAAATGAAAAGTCTTTAATGTTAAAGGTTACGGAAATGTGTGAGCAACGGAACCCTTAACATTTGTCTTGGTGGGGGAGAGTTCAAACGGTCAAAATGATGATTTTGCCGGTAATTTGTTACCAAATGGGTATGTTGCCAGTTTATTTTCAAGGGTCCTTCTATAAAAAGCTAAATGATATTCTGACAAAATTTGTTTGGCTTGGGAAAAAAACCAAGAATTGCTTTAGTATCTCTACAAAGGCCAATTGCAGAGGGTGGGGTAAATTTTCCCAATTTTTATAGGTATCATCAAGCCTATATTATGCATCAAGGTATGTATTGGATCCTCCCTAAGCTCTTGGAACATCAGCCAGATTGGTTATATCTTGAGTGGAAAATCATGTCCCCGATGCGACTTTCTCATATATTAAATATCAGAATGCCTAGTTATGCTAAGGACAATGTGATTTTATTGGACACGTGGAAAACAATTAAATTTATTGATAAATTAACAGATGTTCCCATAATGAAATCTACTTTGCAGTCCTTATGGTTAAACTCCAAGATTCAAATAGGCGGTGCTGGGATTGCTTGGAAGAATTGGATGCAGGCAGGTATTCGGACATTAGATGATGTTATATCTAATGGTAATCTGCTTGATTTTTCACAACTGCAACAATAATTTGGAATTTTAAAATCTTAACAATATAGGTGGTTGCAATTGAAGCAGACTATTCAGAGTGGGTTCCCTGAATGGAAAAATTAAAAAACTTATTTTAGCTTGCTGATCCTTTGCTACCAAACTGATCTAGTAGGACATCAGGCTGCCCAGTGGTACAAATTGATTTCTGGATTTTTGAATAAGAAGCCAAAAAATAGTCTTAGAGATATTTGGAGCATCGAGATAAAACAGTATATTTCTGTCTCGTTGGCCACGAATTTGGACTTGGAGATTGAAATGTACAATGTCAGCATCTATGAGACAAACATGGTTATTTCTTTTACACATGATTTTTTGGACCCCAGTTCGATTAAATAAAATAGACAATCTAAGTCTAATAGATACTGGCACTGTCATATTGATATAGGGACTTTGGATCATCTGCTATATTTTTGTCCTTTCATATTTATATTTTGGAAGTCAATATGGGGACAAATAAATCTTGTTCTGGACTCAAATGTTCCACTATCATATGAAGCTATAATATGTGGAACTATACGACATGTGAAACCCACTTTAGATAAATATAAGAGCTGTCTTTTTATGATCATGATGGGCATAGCCATGCAATTGATCACGAGTAATTGGAAAAACCATGGCAGAATAAGTTACACTTTTTGGTGGGTGAATGTATGCACTACATACAAATATGAAAGAATTAATGCAGAATGTAAGGGATTTAGTGGTATATTTAACAAAGTTTGGAGCCCATTGACTAAATTTATGAAGATATGATAATATTTCTTTTATTCATTTCCTGTACACATCCATGGGGGAGGGGGGTGGAAGGGAGGGAAATAAATAAATACTGATGGTGACATTTAGGTAACTTTATTACTTATTTAAATCATATATTATGTTAAAATGTATTATTATTATTTAATATATGAAATTTTAAAATCCTGAGTGATATATAAGTTGCTTGTACAGATAATAGTGCATTGTATGTAATACCTACAGTTCTTTATTTGTTTGACACTGTTTTTAGTTTAAAAATCAATAAAGATTAAAAAAAAAATTTTTAAGTGCTTTTATAGAATTATATGATTGTATTTTATTTTGCACTTACTTATGGCTTTAAAATGAATAAAGAAATTTAGTCTGGGTTTGTTATCAGTAGATTGGAGATTTGGTTATCTAGTTTTGAGTGGCCAGGAGGCCATCGTAGAGTTTTTCCCGTTTTACTTCTTTGATTGAAGGGTGAGTGAATGGAGTGTGTGTTTTTCTGTGTCTAGTTGAGGTAGATTGGATGAGGCACAATCCAATTATTGTAATGCAAGTATAGTTTATAACACAAGTTCTTGTTATCAACATTTTTGTCAGAAGAACAAAATGGAATGGTAGAAAAGCAGCAAACACAGATGGTTGACGCCATTTTTCAAAAGAAATGAGAGCACCCTGATGCAGCCCTCTGGAAAAGATATGGCCATATCGAGTTCTTGCTCCTGTTAATTTACTTGGATATTTTAACACAGCTGTTCCAGATAAAATTTTCTTCCCTGTGTCTTTGGATGGCTGATTTTGTTCTGCATATTTCTGGAAAGCAATTTTTTTTTCAGGCACATCATGACTGCGTTGAAGTGGATTCTGTAACCACCACCACTTTTTTATCTGCATGAATGTACCTTTTTTTTTTTTTTTTTTTACTTTCCAGATGTTTCACGAGTTTCTGCATTACATAAATGTTTGCATTATTCAGATAATTCTTTTTGAACTATTTTTCCAGGGCAGATCTCAAGTGACTGTTATACTTGTAGTCTGCTGCGTGACATTATAGTGACCTCCCTTATTTTTGTTATTTAAAGGCAACATAAGCACCCTATAAAATAGGCTTATATAATGGTTCCCAGTAGCACACAAATTCTTTAAAACAAATTCACATCTGCTCCAAAGGAGGTACAAATCTGTGCGTGCAGTCTAACCTTTTGATTCTTTAATTTTGCACGCACATTTCCATGCTTAGTGCACAAAATTGTATATGTAGGTTATAGAAGACTGACAGTTAAATGTGCAATTTAGGAACAGCGCAGAACATTCAGCATGCTGGCTGGTGCTAAGAACTTCTTGAGTGGTTTTGTAAAAGGGGGGAGGAGTAAGTGTTCAATATGTACAGTATAGTGCATAACTGTAAGGAGGAATGCATGTAAGAGGGGTGTCTATTATCACGGCAGTTACGCGTGCAACTGCAATATTTAGTCACGGAAATTACATACCAGCCATTGAGATGGCATAAATATTAGTTCATAAATATCAACTTATGCTAGTATTCTGTAATGACAATATGAACATAAGAATTGCCATACTGGGACAGACCAAAAGTCCATCAAGCCCGGTATCCTGTTTCCATCAGTGGCCAACCCAGGTCCCAAGTACCTAGCTAGACCCCCCAAGTAGTAAAACAGATTTTATGCTGCTTATCCTAGGAATAAGTAGTGGATTTCCCTACACCATCTAAATAAAGGCCAATGGACTTCTCTTTTAGGAAATTATCCAAACCTTGTTTAAACCCTGCCAAGCCAACTGATTTTACCACATTCTTCAGCAAAACATTTGCAGTTTAATTACACATTGTGTGAAGAAATATTTTCTCTGGTTTGTTTTAAATTTACTCCTTAGTAGTTTCATTGCATGCCCACTAGTCCCAGTGTTTTTGAAAAGGGTAAACAAGCAATTCACATCTACCCATGCTATTCCACTCAGTATTTTATAGAACTCTATTATATCTCTCCTCAGCTGTCTCTTCTCCAGGTTGAAGAGCCATAGCCATTTTAGCTTTTCCTCATAAGGGAGTCATCACAGCCCCTTTATCATTTCTGTCACCCTTCTCTGATTCCGATATATTGTTTTGGAGATACAGTGACCAGAATTGCACGTGTTATCTGAGGTGCGATCTCACCATGGAAAAATACAAAGGCATTGTAACATTCTCCGTTTTGTTCTCCATTCCTTTGCTGAAAATTCCTAACATTATATTTGCTTTTTTAGCCACTGCTGCTCCCTGAACAGAGGGTTTCAATGTATCATCAATGATGACACTTAGATCCTTTTCCTGGGCAGTGACTCCCAACGTGGAACCCTATAGTTCAAATTACTCTTTCCCACATGTATCACTTTGCACTTGCTCACATTAAACATCATCAGCCATTGGGATGTCCAGTTTCGTAAGGCCCTCTTGCAATTTTTCACAATTCTCATGTGATTTAACAATGTTGAACAACTTTGTGTCATTAGCAAATTTAATTACCTCACTAATTGTTCTATCTCCCCGTTGTGTTGTTATATTAAGCTAAGCGGTATAGCAAGCATAATAAACTGTAATAAATTTTAACTTTTTCTGAATGGTATATTCCTGACTTTGCATCAAACAGATAGCTAATTTCAGTAAATGGTGCCATTAAAATCCATACAGTTCTATAAAGGTCACTTAGCACTAAACAACCTTTATACAGGGTGGGCCATGGAAAAGTAGTCCGCCTCCGGCAATTGTAAGACAAGATGAACGAGTAAGTGGATTGTTTTTATTCACTTACCCGCATATTACAACAGATGGTGAAAATGGTTCTTTCTATGCACCTTTGGGCATGTCGGATCACGTTGGCTGATACTGCGTGCACCTCTTCAACAGTGATGCTGCGGATAGCGTTTGTGATGTTTTCCTTGAATTCATCCAGGGTATGAATACAACGTTTAGCTGGTGGTTTTGTTCCTGGGCACTTGTCGATGAATGCCTCTTGTGTTTCCTTAATCGAGCCACTTCGCGCATAGTCTTCCACAGTCACTATTCGCTGTTCCAGGGAGAACACCATCTTTCTGGCACCGGTATTAGAGGCAGGCTACTTTTCCGTGGCACACCCTGCAGAATAGCATTCAGCATAGATTCTTGCACTGAGGACTTATGCCTGCCAAAATCTGGTATAAATCCTTGAACTTAACAGCCCGCAGTAGGTGTGTACGTTCAGTATTCTTTAACACTGCCTAAATTTTTGGAATGTGCCTACCTATCTACGTCCCTTTTCAGGCCATGCCCTCTTTTGAGTTGTTCATAACACAATTTAGGTGTCCAATATTATTATATTACATGAGTATTTATGGATCACTAATATGGCCCAGAAGGAGTTCAATGTGATTTACAATTTAGAAGAGTCTAGCAATATGCAGGATTTATATTATTTCATTAGGGTTCATGACATAAATATCTTGGTTTTTGTTTGTTTAGGCGCATGATTATGGTATGTGGTTTTGAGAGAAGATTGGCCATATCTGGTGTTGTAATCTTTTTTGTGTGTGGTTAGCAATGTATTATTTTCTTCCATATGTAGTTTTATATAATTGTTGTTCCTGCTAGACATTCTGGGCCAGATTCTCAATGTGTCACTTTAAGTTAGGCAGCAGTAGGTGCCCTCCGCTGCCTAACTTAATTGGTTTAGTTGGGTTTAAGGGCACGATAATGGGTCATGCCATTAAAACCCAATTAAAAACTTGTTTTGGGTTTTTTTAAAAAACTTTATTTAGTTTTTAATGCCAACAAAAAGTGCAATACAATTTAAATACAAATAATAATAATCAAATAAGCACTTATAAACAATCAGAATCTATGCAAAAAATAAAGTTCCTTCCCCATCCAACATTACTATCAAGAATAGTACAAAAACAAAAGATATACCCCCTCCCGCTCTCACCCTCCTCCCCCCTGGATGTGTGGATGCAAAACAATGGAAGGTAAAGATAAAGGGCAACTATAACAAATCTACAAAAGACGTCAATGGATCCCAAACCAATTTGAATATCTTATTATGTCCCAGCAAGTCAGCATTCATTTTCTCATACTTATAAGTTAAACATAAGCTCGCCCACCAGAAAGGAAAACTAAGCTGCTCCCAATTCTTTCAATTGCGAGTAATCATTTGCATGGCTATCCTGGTCATAATTAGGAAAAGCCGGCATTTATAGTGGTCCATGGGAGGGGGCTTAATATGCAATAACGTTCCACATATAACTACCTCATACGTCAATGGAATTGATGCCTCCAGTATGCTATTAATCTGTCCCCATATTGACTTCCAAAAGTTAAGTATCAAAGGACAATAGAACAGCAGAGGATCCAGTGTCCCTACATCAAGATGATAGTGCCAGCATCTATTAGATTTAGAACTGTCTAATTTTTGTAAACCAACAGGGGTCCAGAAACTTCTATGTAACAAAAAACCATGTTTGTCTCATAGATGCTGATGCTGTACATCTCATCCTCCAAGTCCAAATTTGTGGCCATTGAGATACAGAAATATGCTGCTTAATCTCAATGCTCCAAATGTCTATAAGACAAATTTTTGGCTTTTTATTCAAGAATTCAGATATTAATTTATACCACCGGGCGACCTGATGTCCTATTTTTTAAATTTTGCCATTCAGGGAACCCCTTCTGAATGGCTTGTTTCAACTGCAACCACTTATTAATTTGGAGTTGTAATCTTGACATTATGGGTTCTGGTTTGAGTGTCACGTTCCTGGTTTGTGGGGTGTTGGGTATATAAGAGCTTGATCGTCTATCGAGATGGGAGAGGTGGTTTGTGTCTTGTTTGGTTTCTGTTGGTTGTAGCCTGTTTGGTGTGTGTGGGGGGATGGGGGGAGTAAGATATTTTCCTCTAGGATTTGGAAATTTTATTCTCATATGGTTGTTGATCAGGTTGTATTTGTCATTGGGTTGTATTTCTATAAAATTCAACATGTAGTCTTGTTTTTCATCCTGGAAGATTAAAAAGATTTATCTTATATTTCCTTTTGTTCGTGTACATTTACACATCCATGGGGTGTGTGTGTGTGGGGGGGGGGGGGTTGGAGGGAGGGGAATAAATATTGATGGGGACATTTGGGTAACTTTATTCTTTATTTATAATATATATTCTGTTATATTATATTATTATTATATGTAAGATAACTATAAATCTTGAATGTTGTATATGTTACCTGTACAGTGTGACAAACCCCAGCACCAGCACTAGCCCAGTCCCTGATAGGATCGGATGCAGAAGAGCAGACCAGATCGATTCTGGCACTCACCTTGAGGCTGACCTCCCTTGCCCCCATAACCAAAGAGATAGTGAACTGGAACAGAGGCAGGCAGATTGGCAACATCAGCCTCCTGTCTCTAGAGCAGCTAGAGAAGCCACGAGGAAGGTAGCTGCAGTAGAAAAACCTAGGCAGAGAAAAACTGCTGTAGAGCCAAAACCCATCCCCCGCTACAGGCTGAAGGGGATTGGCTCTGGTCTGTTTAAAAGCAGGCAGAGACAAACAGGAGGGGGAGGAGCGAGTGACGAGGGCGAGTCACTCCCACAGCCCAAGGCAGGAGAGGAGCTGTGGAACAGGGCAGCAGAGGAAAACGTGTTGGATTATCCCATGCAGGATTTGGAGGAAATCTTAACCCCTTCAAACTATCCAGTGCCAGACCAGGTAGAAGGCATGGAAGTAGAAATAGCTGGCCCTAGGGTAGAAGGCCAGATAGAAGGTATGGAATTCTGAATGAAAGAATACAGCAACAGGGAAACTGTTGGTGCTTTATGTTTTCTTTTGCATATCGTTTTTTCCCCTCTCTCTGCTGCCTAAGTTAAACCTGAAGAAGGGGATATATATTGAGCTGTATAAGCATGAGAAGTTGGAGAATAATACTTGCCTGAAGTCTGAATCAAGTAATGCATTCAAAGGCAAGTTTATGACCCAGAGGCAGACTGCACTGTTTAAAGTGTAGTTGGACTGTAAGAAAGTTACTGTGACTCCCGTTGCAGGGAGCTAATTAGATTAACCGTCTCAGCTGTGTGATTTGTGCCTGCACGTAGGAGCTGAGAGAAAAGCTGTACTGCTAACAGAGTGTGCTGTGACGATTTTTGCCTACTGAGTTCTTGTCTGCTTGAAAATGTACTGTAAGTTTGATTTTTGCCAATTTACTATTTTTGTTCAATGACCTGCAAAGTGATATTGTTTTGCTGTTGCATATCTTTTGACCTGGAGGTCAGAATAAACCACTTTATGTTTCCCTAAAGAACTCGTTTGCTTGGTGATATAGTGAAACCTTGTACTTACCCTATATCTCGAGGGGCCTAGACCGTTGTCTGGGGCCGCCTAAAAATCCTGGAGGTACCCCTAGTTAAAGGGGACGCGCCCGAAGCAGTGTGTTTGTCACACGTCAGCCCTGTACTGCAAGGGGGTTTGTGACAACAGTTATTAGTGTAATATATGTAATACCTACTGTTTGTTCAATTGTATGACACTGTTTTAGATTAAAAATCAATAAAGATATATATATATATATAAAAAGATCAGAGTACAGAGTTTAAAAAATACACCTTGTTTCGAAGGGAAGCTAGTGTAATTCGAGGTGTCACTTCGTCATATTTAGTTGCTGAGAAAATAAGACTGGGGCACTCAGAGAAATTCAAAAAGGACAGGTTTAGAACAAATGCTAGAAAGTTCTTTTTTACTCAGAGGGTGGTGGACACATGTAACGCACTCCCGGAGGTTGTGATAGGCCAGAGCACGCTACAGGGGTTCAAGGAGGGTCTAGATAGGTTCTTAAAGGATAAGGGGATTGAGGGGTACAGATAGAAGTAGAGGTAGGTTATAGGAATAGTCAGAAACCACTTCACAGGTCATGGGCCTGATGGGCCGCCACGAGAGCGGACCGCTGGGCACGATGGACTTCTGGTCTGACCCTGTGGAGGCAACTTCTTATGTTCTTATGTACATTTTGAGTGGTTTGTAGGGTTTTTTTTGGTATATTTTCTTTGCATCCTATATAAAGGACATTGCAATAATCTGGGATAGTACCAATGACTGAAGCAAGATCTGAAAGTTTTCTTTATTTAAACAATACCAAATTCATCTCAGTTTTCACGATGTTGTGAATATTTTATTGGTTACCGTACATATTTGTGCCTCCCAGGATAGATTGTTGTCGAATATAATCCCTAGGATTCTTAGTTCTGATTCCAGTTTCAGTGGGGTATAATGCAGTGTTATTGAGTGTCGTCGTTGGTGATTTTGAGTGGGCTTATCAGTAAAAATTAGCTTGTAGGCAGATCCGTGCATAAGCCCTAATTATTGCCAACTCATGTCAACAGTTGATGTTAATGACTCATTTGTGCATGAATCTGGGATCCATGCCTAGGGTTACCATAAAGCTCCAGAAAAGGAGGATGGATTGAGACATCTGGGTTTTACTTCTGTTGAAAGCAATGAAAATAAAACCCGGATGTCTCAACCTGACCTCCTTTTTCTGGAGCCATATGGTAACCCTATCCATGCCCAAATTTGAGCGACCGTGCCTCTTCAACATGTGCATCCTCCATATATTAAAATTACTTTTCAATTTGTTTCAAAATGGAAAGGAAATTTTCTTTTAATGGACCTTGGGATTAATTCTATAACTATGAAAAGCAACAGTAATAGTGGTCAGAAAGAGAATGTAAGAAAGAGCCTTTTTTGAATATGACAGACACAGTAATTATGTTGTCAAGGTACAGTACAGCTTGTGCTCAAACTCTGGAACATGGTCGCCAGAGAGAGGCAACGACTGTGAGCAGAATGTTCCTTTATGGGAACACACATCCTCTGAACTTTGTAATGTCTATAAAAAAATGAAAACAGGTCTGAAGCTTTTAAGATTTACGAAAAGCAAAATAAATGAAGTCACGATCTGATCGGTAGTATCGAGAATTAACTCATCAGCAGATCATTTTAATTGTGGAAAGTTGTTGCTGGTGTTGAAGGTGGAAGTTAGTGTTCCAAACTGCACATCTCCAAACGTCTTGGTATGCTGTGCCATGATTTATGGGCGATATTTGTTCAATTTCAGGTCAAAATGTGCTTCATTGCTATTCACTTACTGCAAATTAGACATGAGTGGGGACCTTAGATGATCTTTTCAGAAACTGACTTCACTTAGGCCCGAAACAATCCTGAACTTTGCATTCTATGCTGTACTTTATGTCTCAGTTTCATACCAAAACTGCATTTGTTTGTCTCATGTATCTGAGTATTCACACAATAAAAAAAGATGTCCAGGCAGGGCCGGATTAACCAATAGGCCCAGTAAGCACGTGCCTAGGGCCCAAAATGGTCAGGGGGGCCCGATGAAGGAGGGCATCAACTTTGTTTTTTTCCAAACAGTGATGGGCCCCTCCATCATTGATCGGCAACACGGGCACTCCCCCCCCTGATCGGCAACGCAGCCCCCCCCATCATCGACTGAAAGTAAGACAAGCAAGCTACATGGGTAAGAAAGGCAAGGGGAACTGTAATTTTGCAAGCGGTGCTGCTTGCCCAAAGCTTCCCTCTGATGCAGCTTCCTGTTTCCGCCTGAGCGCATCAGAGGGAAGCTTTGGGCAAGCAGCATCGCTTGCAAAATTACAGTTTCCCTTGCCTTTCTCATCCACGTTGCTTGCTTGTCTTACTTTCCGTCGATGGGGGGGGGGGGGGCTGAGTTGCCGGTCGGGGGGGGGGAGTGCCCACGTTGCCGATCAATGATGGAGGGGCCCGTCGCTGTTTGGAAAAAAACCAAAGTTGATGCCCTCCTTCATTGGGCCCCCATGACCATTTCGGGCCCTAGGCACGTGCTTACTGGGCCTATTGGTTAATCCGCCCCTGCCAGGACATCTTTTTTTATTGTGTGAATAATCAGATGCATGAGACAAACAAATGCAGTCTACATTTTGGTATGAAACTGAGACATAAAGTACAGCACAGAATGGCACAGAATGCAAAATTCAGGATTGTTTCGGGCCTAAGTGAAGTCAGTTTCTGAAAAGGCCTAGGGGCCCTCGACGAATTAATCCTGCCCTGTCCAGGGCAGAGTGCAGTAACACAGGAGATAACATTACAATACAAATAACTGGAAAAAAAACAACCAATGCAGCCAATGATAAAATAAATTATAACAACTTCTATGTTGCTCCCTCCCCACATTAAGCATCTGATACTCTTAAGAACTTACCACATACATTCGAATATAGGATGAGATTTTTGGGCCAAAAAAAGGCCCAAAAATGGGGGGCCTCGTCCTATATTCGGGTCATCACCCGACCCCCCTCCCCGACTTGATGCAGGCCTCTGAAAGGCCAGGACAGGAGAGATCCCTCCCATCTCCCGTCCTGGCCTAGCCAATGCAAATCATTTTTACCCCCCTCTCCCGCGTACCTTTTCTTCTAACCCTCCCCCTCCTCCCAGGTACCTTTTTAGTTATCCCTGTGGTCCAGCGGTGTATGGGCAGGACCATGCTCCTGTCCTGCACACCTCCTTTGACTCACCGATCAGGGCTTGCAGCTAGCGGCGCACAAGCACGCAGGAGTGAGCTTCTTGAGTTCCCGTGCGGACCTTGCTGCTAGCAGAATGGCTGCCGCCAGGTCCCATGAGTCTCGCGAGAACTGGCAGCAGCCATTCTGCTAGCGGCACAGGGCTGCGCGGCTGCTCGAGAAGCTCGCTCCTGCGCACCGCGAGCCCCGATCAGCGAGTCAAAGGAGGTGCGCAGGGCAGGAGCACGGTCCTACCCATACACCGCTGGACCACCAGCAATAACTAAAAAGGTACCGGGGGGGGGGGGGTAGCAGAAAAGGTACGCGGGGTAAAAAAGAATGATTTGCATCGGCCGGGCCAGGAAAGGAGACGGGAGGGATATCTCCTGTCCTGGCCCGGCTTACCACTAGACCACCAGAGGTGGAAAAGAAGGTGGGACAGGGTGCAGAGCCTGGCAGGGAGGGGGGACAGGGTGCAGTTCCTGGCAAGTAGTGAGGGGGGCTGGGTGCAGTGCCTGATATGGAAGGGGGCTGGGTTCAGAACTTGGCAGGGAGGGGGGCTGAGTGCAGAGCCTGTCAGGGGAGGGCGTGAGGGAGAGGACACTGGGTGCAGATCCTGGCAGAGCATGACACTTGAATATTAAGCCCCCGTCTTATATTTGAGTCAACCATTATTCTTCCTTTTTGGGAGGAAAAATGGGGGTCTCGACTTTTATTTGAGTATATACGGTACATTTCCCTGGAAATGACCAGCAACATTCCTCCAGCAATAACACTCTCAACATACACAGTATATTAGCACCATATACACCTCCACCTCCAATGCAAAGCATACATTTGTGAGTTGAATGCTGAATAACATAAGAATAGACCATTATATTTCAGTGTACGTGAACCTGTCTATTGAAGGTGTAAACAAAGCCAGAAAAAATTCATATGGGTATATAGATGCAGATCTATATCAGTGGCCTCCTTACGGGGCCTCTTTTATGAAGATGGGTTAGTAGTTAGCAAGGCAGCACACATCAAATTCTATACATAGCTCGAAAAATTGAGCAATTTAATTGAATAACAAACCAATTAACGCAGATAATTGGGATGTTAACAAGCAATTATGCGTGCCAACTGGAATTAATTAAAAATTTTACATGTCCAGGGAAACCCAGACGTCTGGTAACCCTAAGAAAGGACATGGGCGGATCAGGGGAATTCCTGCAATTTATGTTGGCAGATATAGAATAAGGGTGGAAACATACTTAAACCCTCTTCTACGAAACTGAGCTAGCAGTTTCTAGCGAAGAAAGCCACGCAGAATGACCCGCGCTGCTCCCGACGCTCATAGGAACTCTATGAGCGTCGGGAGCAGTGCGGACCATTCAGCCTGGCTCCCTGCGCTAGAAACTGCTAGCGCAGTTTCATATAAGAGGGGGTTAATTTAGGCACAAGGATTTACACCATGTTTCAGTTGGTGTAAACAATGAGAACCAGTTTTAAGAAGCGACCTCCCTTCCCCCTTGTTTTTTTTCCTTTCCCTCTTTCCACCCTTTTATTTTTAGTTTCTGATGTAGTCGTAAATCTTCCTCTACCCCAGCACCTCTCGTATCCATCATATCTGTCTTCGCCCTCATTCCCGTCTACACTTTGCCCTTTTTTATTTTATAAATTTTAGTATTGCAAACCGGCCAGATACTTGTTGATGGTCGGTATACCAAATTATAAATAAACTGGGAACTTGAAAACTTGGATGCATGTAAAGATAGCCATGGTTCCCAGTATTAAGTGCTATTTTATAAACAGTGCCTAACTTTGAGCGCTGTGTTTTATTCAGTGCTGAGTTTTTTTGCTACTTCAGCTTGTCTGCGGTGTTCTTTGCTCACAGGTTTAAAGACAATAAATAGGCTGTTTTCAGTCCAATTCTTTATATGTGAGTTTGCAAACCATTGGACCCCTGAGGAAGGCGTGTTTACCGAAACACGGACTGTGTAGGGTCCGGGTGCATTTTTGTCACAATATTTTTTAGCATTGTACTTTTTAAATTGAATTTTCATGGTTTTATATGTCAGTGTTTAATAAATTATCTCCAGAACATTTGTATCTACAGTTTTTTGTTTTTGTTTTCATCGGTGGATTGTTTTCACCGTGGATCATCAGGTTTCTCCATTTTTCTTTGTTGAGTTTTTTTAGATGCCATTTATGGACTTTAATCCTGTTAAAGCAGTACCTTACCACTTAGGGCCCCTTTTTAACACAGCTGCAGTAGCAATGCTGCCGTGGCAAAGGCACCAAAGCTCATTCAATTCCTATGGGCTTTGGTGCATTTACCGTGGCAGCATCACTACTGTGGCTTTGTAAAAGATGCTCTTAGGGCCAGATTAAGAACATAAGAAGTTGCCTCCGCTGAGGCAGACCAGAGGTCCATCTCGCCCAGCGGTCCACCCCTGCGGCGGCCCATCAGGCCCATTGCCTGAGCAATGGTCCCAGACTATCCCTATAACCTACCGCTACTCTTATCTGTACCCCTCAATTCCTTTATCCTCTAGGAACCTATCCAAACCTTCTTTGAAGCCTTGTAACGTGCTCCAGCCTATCACAGCCTCCGGAAGCGCGTTCCATGTGTCCACCACCCTCTGGGTGAAAAAGAACTTTCTGGCATTTGTTTTAAACCTGTCTCCTTTTAATTTTTCCGAGTGCCCCCTTGTACTTGTGGTTCCCCATAATCTGAAAAATCTGTCCCTGTCTACTTTTTCTATACCCTTCAGGATCTTGAAGGTTTCTATCATGTCTCCTCTAAGTCTCCGCTTTTCCAGGGAGAACAGCCCCAGCTTTTTCAGTCTGTCAGTATATGAGAGGTTTTCCATACCTCTTATCAGTTTAGTTGCTCTTCTCTGGACTCCCTCAAGTACCGCCATGTCCTTTTTGAGGTACGGCGACCAATACTGGACACAGTACTCCAGATGCGGTCGCACCATTGCACGATACAGTGGCAGGATGACCTCCTTTGTCCTGGTCGTGATACCCTTCTTAATGATACCCAACATTTTGTTTGCTTTTCTTGAGGCTGTGGCGCACTGTGCCGACGCCTTCAAAGACGTGTCCACCATCACTCCCAGGTCTCTTTCAAGGTTACTTACCCCTAGCAGTGATCCTCCCATTTTGTAGCTGAACATCGGGTTCTTTTTCCCTACATGCATGACCTTGCATTTCCCTACGTTAAAGTTCATTTGCCATTTTTTGGCCCATTCTTCTAGCGTCGTTAGGTCCCTTTGCAGATCTTCGCAGTCTTCCATGGTTTCAACCCTGCGGTAGAGTTTGGTGTCATCCGCAAATTTAATAACTTCGCAATTTGTTCCCGCCTCCAGGTCATTAATAAATATATTGAACAGGAGCGGTCCCAGCACCGACCCCTGCGGAACTCCGCTCGTGACCCCATGCCAGTCTGAGTAATGGCCCTTCACTCCAACCCTCTGTTTTCTGTCTGCCAGCCAGTTTTTGATCCATCGGTGGACCTCCCCTTGCACCCCGTGTCTCCACAGCTTTTTAAGCAGTCTTTCGTGTGGTACCTTGTCAAAGGCTTTTTGAAAGTCAAGGTAAATGATGTCAATGGATTCCCCTTTATCCACCTGTCTGTTTACCCCCTCAAAGAAGTACAATAAGTTTGTGAGGCATGACCTACCCTTGCAGAAGCCGTGCTGGCTCGACTTTAGCTGTCCATTGTTTTCTATGTGTTCACAGATATTGTCCTTAATCAGTGATTCCATCATTTTTCCCGGGACCGAGGTCAAGCTCACCGGCCTGTAGTTCCCCGGGTCCCCCCTTGAACCCTTCTTGAAGATGGGTGTGACATTTGCAATTTTCCAATCCTCCGGGATCTCTCCAGTTTTTAAGGATAGGTTACATATTTGGCGAAGTGGCTCTGCTATTACGTTCCTTAGTTCCTTGAGTACCCTTGGGTGAATGCCGTCCGGACCTGGAGATTTGTCGCTCTTTAGTCTGTCTATCTGCCTGAGGACATCCTCTTGGCTTACCTCTAGTTGGACCAGCTTTTCATCCCGATCCCCATTTTACGATGTCCTCCGGTTCCGGAATATTGGATGTGTCCTCCCTCGTGAAGACTGACGTGAAGAACTTATTTAACCTGTCTGCTATCTCTTTTTCCTCTTTTACCACTCCTTTTATGTCTCCATCATCCAATGGCCCCACTTCTTCCCTTGCCGGTTGCTTCCCCTTCACATATCTGAAGAACGATTTGAAGTTTCTTGCTTCCCCCGCCAGTCTCTCCTCATATTCTCTTTTAGCTTTTCTAACCACACGGTGACACTCCCTTTGGTTCTTTGTGCTCCTTTTGGTTGTCCTTTGTTTGGTCCTTTTTCCATTTTTTGAACGATGCTTTCTTGTCACTTATCGCCTTTTTCACCGCAGTTGTTATCCACGCTGGGTTTTTTGTTCGGTTTTTTTTGCACCCCTTCCTGAATCTGGGGATGTACAGGTTCTGTGCCTCTTGCACCGTGCCCTTGAGTAGGGACCAGGCTTTTTCTACAGACTCCATCTTCCTTGCGCTACCGTTGAGTTTCTTTCCCACCAATTTCCTCATGCCATCATAATTCCCTTTTTTGAAGTTGAGTGCTGCCGCTGTGGATCTTTTCACCTTTGATGGTCCAATTTCCAGCTTGCACTGGATCATGTTGTGATCGCTGTTTCCTAGGGGTTCTAGCACCGCCACCTCCTTTGCAGGTCCCCCTAGCCCATTGAGGATTAGGTCGAGAGTTGCATCCCCCCGTGTTGGTTCCGTGACCAGCTGTTCCATGAAACAGTCCCTCGTGGTTTCCAGGAATTTGGTCTCCCTTGTGCAGTTTGAGTGTCCAATACTCCAGTCTATCCCAGGGTAGTTGAAGTCTCCCATCACCATCACGCTTCCGCTTTTGCATATCTGCCTCAGCTCAGCCTCCAGGTCCTGGTCGAGTGCTTCCAGTTGTCCAGGTGGGCGATAGTACAGGCCCAATTTTATGTCTGCTCCAGCTCTTCCAGGTAGCTTAATCCATAGTGATTCCAAGTCGTCCCCCCTTACTGTTGTTTCTATCCTGGTTGAAGGTATGGAGTCCTTTATATAAAGCGCTATTCCTCCACCCTTCTTGTGTGTCCTGTCCCTCCTGTAGAGTTTGTACCCTGGTATGGCCACATCCCATTTGTTGTCGTCAGTCCACCACGTCTCTGTGACTCCTATTATGTCCAGGTCCTTTGTACTGGCTATGACTTCTAGTTCTCCCATTTTGGCTCTTAGGCTCTTTGGCTCTTAGGCTCCTAGCATTTAGATTCTCTAAAGGGCGCCTAAATTTAGACGCCTTTTAGGCACCTAACTTAATTAGCAAAATCCCCTTCATAGCTTCAATAATTGAATAAAAAATTTAATTGGGTGAAAGGCGCCTACCCGATTCTATAAAAGGTAGGTGCCTATCGCATGGCACTTAGCAGCGCCTAATACCTAAGTGAGGATTTTTATGGGAGAAGCGTGACTTAGGTGCCACTAAGCACAATTCTCCAAAAGCTTTGGTGCCTGATATGTAGGCCTTTAAATCCCTCGCCTACATTTCTGGCACCTAAATTTTAACATAAAGTGTTTTCCCGAAAATAAAGCCCTACCAAGATTTTTAATGATGCCCCTAATATAAGACCTATCCTCAAAATAAACCCTAGTTAAGATCGATCCCCAAAGCCACCCCGACACTCCCCAACTCTATCCCTGCCACAAGTGCTGCCCGATTTGCCAATCATCTCTCCCTTCCTCTCCTCCACCCCAATTCTTCCTCTTTACTTTCTCTCCCCTCCTTTCCTCACCTCTCACTCATCCCCTTGTGCAGCAGCTCCCGAGGCCTCCAAAAATAGTGGCAGCACTCTGAATGGGCTGCTTCGTAGCTTTCCCCGCTGGGGCTGGGCCTTCCCTCTGCAGCGTCTTTCTATCCCTCCCTCCCATCCCTCTGTGCAGTGGAACCCCACTGACCCTCCCACCATGAGCCTGACATACCTCCACTCCAAATGAATCCAAAACAGCAGCGGTGACAGCACTCTGAGCGGGCTGCTTCACTGCCTTCCCTCTGCCGCGTCACTCTTGACCCCCACCCCATCCCTCTGTAGATCTTCGCTAGCATGAGCAACTTCTCTTGCCTGTTGATCGCACCAGCCTGATTCCCCTCTGAACCACTTCCGGGTCACAGGTCCAGAAAGTGACATCAGAGGGAAATCCAGTGCTGGTGCGAGAAGCATGCTGGAGAAAAGCCACTCACGCTGGCGAAGATTTATAGGCATGAGGGGGAGGGAGAGCGTGAGTGTGGAGTGGAGGTAGGAAAGATCGGGGGGCATGGAGAGGAGGCTGCAAGGGTGCGCCTTCGACCTGTTCACATCCTACCCTTACTATGCCACTGCCTGAATTTAATAAAAGTAAACTGCTTTGATTGTACCACAAAAAGGAAGTTTATCAAATCCGTGACCCTTTTTTACTGCATCCTGAAAAGGAGGTGTTCAATGCATACACAGTAACTGCAAACAGTCTTAAGGGATACTTCAGTGCAATAACTGCAGAGGACATGCTGAGCACACTGCCAATAATTACCACAAAGCCTACATGCTTACTGCATGTTAATTTTTGCTGTTAACACGTGTGCTATATACAAAACTGTATTGCACTTTATTAAAACAGTTCCATAGTGTTCATCAGTGCTCAGTGAAATGTTAATTCCTTAATCTTTTCCATGGAGTCCATGCCATTTAGTGTAATAACAGATTTCTCCCATTAAAAGCAGCATTCCGTCAACAAAACTACATGAAATAGCATGAAAAGGGGCGTTCTAGTGAGGAAGAATGAAAAGAAAGCACTTTCAAAGAGGTGGAAATGAATTTTAGAATTTAAAGATGTAGCTCGGTTTTATTCGCATCAAAGGAAATGATAAAGAGGAGTTTGAAATGTGAACTTTACAAAGAGAAGCCTATTTTGGAAAAAAAAAAAAACAACCCAAAAAAAACCCTATGAAAATGAACTATGTGGGCAGAAGTGTGCAAGTACATTTTGACAGGGACAGGATATTTTTATTGGGTATAGGTAGAGGGTGGCAGAGAGAGAGAGAGAGAGAGAAAGCACTAAGGGGAGTGTGTGGTGCAGCGGTTAGAGCTACAGCCTGAGGCTGTGGGTTCAAATCCCTCACCTCTCCTTGTGACCCTGGGCAATTCACTTAACCCCCTCATTGCCCCAGGTACATTAGATAGAGTTTGAGCCCACCGGGACAGATAGGGAAAAACGATAAAGTGCCTAAATGTAAACCACTTAGGATATAAGTAGTATATAAATAATTAATTAAATAAATAAAAATAACATAAATATTGTGTTAAAACAGTGAGGGCCAGATTCTGTAAACATTTGCCTACATTGGGCGGCAGCTACATAAAAAGTGCTGCCATGTGCAGCTACAGAAAAACGTAGGCGCCGGTAATGTAGGCCAGGGTTTTAAAGGCCTACATTACTGGCATCTAAGTTTGGCTGACGGCTAAACGGTGCCTAAGGTTGTCTCCGCCCCTAACCACACCTTAGGCGCTATGCTTATGTGTGATTCTGGCACCTACCTTCCTAGGCACCTACTTGTTTTTTTAACAAGGTTTTAATCGTTTTTTAACGGCGCAATCAATTACCGCACCGATTAAAACCAATTAAATCAATCAGGTTAGGTGGCAGTAGGGCGCCGACCACTGCCTAACTTACGGCGTCGTTTTTAGAATCAGGCCCTAAGAATCTATTCTGTGGGGAAAAAAAGAAACAAATATGCATTTCTTTATTTAGCTATTTGTTTCATGCTCTTTCAATAAATACTGTAAAACGTAGATTGCAATGTGAAGTTCACTACCGCTGCGCAAGCCTCAGCTGAGGGATACTTACATGCAATCCGAACATAGGCTTTTCGGCTCTTTGTGGTGCCGGCAGAACTCCAAGCAACGCACTGGCACCAGTAATCCTCAGGCCCAAAGAGCTCCTCCACCTGCTGGCGAGAAATCTCAATGCTCACTTTGCGGACGATGAGACCTGGCAAAACACAAACATCTTTACGTGTATCTGGTCTTGGAAGGTTTGTACTTAGAATGATCTTGTTGACATCAAATACATTTTTTTTTCTTTTCACAGTAATAGGTTACCAGATTTTACGATCATAAAATCTGGACCCATGGCCCCACCCAGTTCCACCCAGCCATGCCCTGTTCCACCCAAGCCACGCCCCCATTATGTCCCCGCCCCGCCCCAACCTCTTCTCGTATTTGAAGCTGCATCTGGAGGGTATCTGTGCATGTGCAGATGTGACATGATGACCGCACGCATGTGCACATGCGTATGATGCCACCGCATTGCATCCATGCATGCGCAAATGCCTTCCCGACGCGGTCCCGAGATGGAAGCTTTTCAAAACCCGGACGGAGGCCTGGGTAGTCCTCTACAAAGAGGACATGTCTAGGTATATCCGGACATCTGGTAGCCCTACACAGTAACATGCAATGCATTTCTAGTCAGCTTAATTTCCCTTCACTGCTAATTGAAAATGATAAATACGCAAGGCCTCGGGCATGTTTATTACGCTGCACAATTACTTTGCACAACATTCTTTCTCATGAGATGCTGCAAATGACAATCTGGGGCTCCTGTACAAAGGTGCTCCAAAATCTACCGGTTTTCTTAATGATTGCCCAATTCTGAGGCCTGGAAATCTTTCATATAATATAAATTACAGTTATCGCCTTTGTGATTCTGGACAAGTCATGTAAACCTCCTTTGCTCCAGGTATAGAACTCAGCTTGTGAATCCACTAGGAACTGAGAAAGTACCTGCATCTAATAAATATAAACTTCTCTGGCTGTACCACAGAAAGGTGGTTTGTCAAATCCATGGCTTTTACCCTTTACCCTGGAGAATTCACGCCAAACGTGCGCTAAAACCGCTATCGCAGCTTAGTAAAAGGAGCCCTTTGTTTTTTGTATGTTTTTCGTTATTTTATGAATGTTGCTTTTTGTAAGCTGCATAGTAATAGGCGGTTGAGAAATTTGTTAAATAAATTGGATAGAAAAAAAATCTGTGCTTAGTACTATTCTATAAACCACCTCCTGAGTTAGGTGTGGTTTATAGAAAACATGTAGCACCCATCTGCATGACTTAAATTTACAAGTTCAATTGTGAGGGGGGGGGTAATTTTATTGTTACTTATTGTATAAGGTATTGATTATATAATAGGAAAGGGTGGGAGATAAGAGCATATCATTTATACCATTGATGATTATTAAGTGATATATTTATTGTTAATTTGTTTGGACAGATTGTCGCACTTATTGTAAGTTTGAAATAAAGAATATTAAAAAAAAGAAAAAAAAGAAAACGTGTAGCACCCATCTGCATGTCTAACATTTAGGGCTCCTTTTACAAAGGTGTGCTAGCGTTTTTAACGCACGCACTGGATTAGTGCTCGCTATAGTGCGCGCTAGCTGAAAATCTACCGCCTGCTCAAAAGGAGGAAGTAGCGGCTAGCGCATGCGGCAATTTAGCGCGTGCTATTCCGCGCATTAAGGCCCTAGCGCGCCTTTGTAAAAGGAGCCCCTAGCTACTGCCATTGAAAATGCCTGCACCTAAATTGTGCGTGGATCAGGCATATTCTATAATAGTGTTCTTAACTTCTAAAAAGGCTCATGACCCACCCATGCCCACCACCTGACCATGCCCTCTTTTGAGATCCACACAGTAGAATTTACACACACCACTTTATAGAATACTAGTCTTATAGCCCGTTACATTAACGGGTGCTAGAATATATATGTGTGTGTCTTTCTCTCCTTAGCAGCTTTCTGTATTTCTGTCTTTATTTTTCCTCGGCTGTCCACCCATTCTCCCTTCCTTTTACCTTCCATGTGTCCACCACCACCCCTTCACTGCTCCCCTTATCTAGCAGCAGCCCTTTTCCCTTTTTTATCTCCCCCCCTGTCCAGCAGCATCTCTTTCCTGTCCCCCTGTCCAACAATAGGCCCTTTTTCTTCCCCCCCCGTCTCTTCCCCTGTCCATCAGCACCTCTTTCCTGTCCCCCTGTCCAGCAGTAGGCCTCCCTTCCTTAAGTTTTTCTTGAATTATTCCAAATAAACCCTTTGCCCTAGATGAACCTTGGTACAACAATTATTTTGTAGCTTTTCCACACCCTTCTAGTACCCCAGTTGTTCTGGCATACCACAGTAACTAGTCCAGGCCTCCCTTCCTTTTTCTCCGCACCCCCCACCATCTGTTCCCCTGTCCAGCAGCACCCCTTACCTCACATCTGGCCTCTGCTGACAGCCGCCGACAGCCGCTGCGGCCTGCAGCCGCCAAGAGCTGCCGCGGCCGACAGCCTCCACCTAAGCGCGTATGCGCACTCCTACCTGTGGAGCCCTACAGCGCACGGAAAACGGAACACGCAGGTGGGAGAGCGCATGCGCGCTTAGGCTTTTATTATATTAGATGCTTAGAAAATAGTGTGCGTAAATTCTAATTAGTGCCAGTAACTGCTTGATAATTGGCAATTATTGGCACAGATTGGTTTGTTAACCAATTAAGTTCCACGTACAACCTTGGTCATGGTATATAGAATCTGGGAATGACACCCAGATCTTTTTCATGGGTGCTGACTCCTAAGGTGGCCCCTAACATCAGGTACCACTGAGATTTGGTTTACAAGCAGTCCCCGAGTTAAGAACATCTGAATTTGTCAGACTCATACTTACGAACCGGGGTCCTGCCTCTCCCTCCCCCAAAACTGCTATAATTCATGTAAATCTTGTTATTTATTTTTAATGTCAAATTTTATCATGAACCACAGCCAGAAACACATAAGACATGGCTAAATTACACATACTCAAGAGGCGTGCTTTTGTCTACCTCCCCCCCCTCCCAAGACTATAATTTATGTGAATCATGCAGTTTTCATTTTTATTTTTTTTCATGAGCCACAGTCAGAACACATGCCAGGGATGCACTTTTCACAGTACTCAAAAATACGGAAGGTCTCAAAACTTTTTCAAAGTAAGCTTTTTCAAAATAAACAGTAGCTTATATCTTACGGACCTCAGTAGTACCAACTGCATGCCACTAAACTTTAGAACATGCAGAATCAATGGCACCCCTGATCGTCCACCTAATCGTCCCTGATCGTAGGCTTGGACCTATCTGGTCCCGAGATTTCTGGGGTAATTTCCCCCTCCCTTTGGATATCTTGTTTGGTTTTAGAGACGAAGTCGAGCAGTCTTCAGTACTTGACTGGACACTAGAGCCTTCAGTTGTTTCTCCACTACTACCTTCTGAGCTAGCTGAAGATCCATCAAAGGCCACCTTCCTGGTATTGGTGACATTAGTAGCTGGTCTCGAGATACCTCTATTTTTATTTCCCATAGGTTTCTTCATCCAAGAATACACCCTATCATATTGATAGTCACGCTCATCCCTTTGGAACTTTTTGATTTTATTAATCCTCAGTGAATCCTTGAAATTAGAGATCATCTCGTCTAAATTCTTTCGTTTTAATGTTAACTCTTCCCCAGCTTGTTGTTCTTGTAGAATCATACTTTCTATATGTTTAATCTGCTCTCGAAGCTCATTTTCCACATTTGAAGTGGTTTCAATAAGTAAGATCATCAGATCTCGACTACATCTATTGAGAATTCCAGTCCATTTATCCATGAACATTTTGTCCATGGTAAAAGTTTTAGGTTCTTTTAGGATACGAAGACCCCTCGGGATCATACTCTTGCGAAGATATTGTACAAGAGTACTTTCGTGCAATTCCGCACGAGTTAATCTCTTCCAAGCATTCTCCAAATCGGCCCAGGAACTAGTCATCACTGTTTCTCCCCCATCATCCAACAGACATGGTCTTAATAAAATCTGTTGGAACTGTTCTTCAGAGTACCCTTCAAAATTATTTTTATATTGAGCCATATTCTTTTGTCAGTACAAATTTTCAACTGTGGCTATAACACTCTTAGAGCCTTCTAATATCTCATTCAGCATGCAAAAATACGGAAGGTCTCAAAACTTTTTCAAAGTAAGTTTTATCATTTTTATCATTTTTAAAGATAATTTTGTTTTAAATTTATATTTAGAAAGCATATTACTTATCTTTAGCTACGTGGGTGGGGGTACGCACTCCGATGTAGACTACGTTTCGCCCCTCCGGGCTGTATCAAGGAATCCCCCTGCAAAGTATTAAAAATATTATATATAGTAGTCATATCAATTCACTATAATGGTTTAAACTTTGATAATTTTAGCATAATTCTAGATTACCTCAAATATACCAGCTCATGCTCCCCGCGTCAGGTTTAAAGACAGGAAACATGGCCGCGGCGTTCACACATTTAAATACCCTAACCGTTTCAAAACGTGATGACATCAGTCTTAGCGTAAAACAACTATAGGGAGCAAAAATGGATCTATTCTTTAAATTCAGTGACTCCTACTGGCTTGAACGCCGAAATAGAATGGACTACTTTATTATGAGGCCAAAAAAGAGAAAAAGGGAGCGTTGTTTTACGCTAAGACTGATGTCATCACGTTTTGAAACGGTTAGGGTATTTAAATGTGTGAACGCCGCGGCCATGTTTCCTGTCTTTAAACCTGACGCGGGGAGCATGAGCTGGTATATTTGAGGTAATCTAGAATTATGCTAAAATTATCAAAGTTTAAACCATTATAGTGAATTGATACGACTACTATATATAATATTTTTAATACTTTGCAGGGGGATTCCTTGATACAGCCCGGAGGGGCGAAACGTAGTCTACGTTGGAGTGCGTACCCCCACCCGCGTAGCTAAAGATAAGTAATATGCTTTCTAAATATAAATTTAAAACAAAATTATCTTTAAAAATGATAAAAATGATAAAACTTACAAGAGACCAATGACGATCAGGGGTGCCATTGATTCTGCATGTTCTAAAGTTTAGTGGCATGCAGTTGGTACTACTGAGGTCCGTAAGATATACTAAGCTACTGTTTATTTTGAAAAAGCTTACTTTGAAAAAGTTTTGAGACCTTCCGTATTTTTGTATGCTGAATGAGATATTAGAAGGCTCTAAAAGTGTTATAGCCACAGTTGAAAATTTGTACTTTTCACAGTACTGGCACCCCCGGACCAGTCGCTGATTTTTGGCCGCCAAAAGCCAATGCCACACTTGAAGAATCACTTGGCAATGTTGAAGAACCCATCTTAGTGGTCGTTTAAATATTGATAAGCCCATTTCCATGTTTCCATGGCAGAATTTGAGACTACTAGGAAGCTCGGAAAAAACCACGGTAAGTCATTTTGATAATCCGCTGCTAAAGTACATGCATGCTAAACCGGTTGGAACTGGTTTAGCGACTGCATTAAAGGCAACCTTTAGTTTTGAGAATATGGCCCTTAATCTGACAATCTGGCTCCTGCTTGAAAACTGGCAAAGGAAATGCTTGAGTAACTGAATAAATGAATGTAAACCGAAATGAATGTAAACCGTTCTGAGCTCCCCTGGGATAACGGTATAGAAAATTGAATAAATAAAAAATAAATCTGCAACCTGTCAGTGACCAAACAATAAAAGACACTGACATCTGAAGAAAGGTCCTAGCCAGTCTTCAAAACGACAGTGCCTTTTGTTTTCTGTTGCTGCAGTAACAGTCTATGAACTGCCTTTAGATCGATCAATGATGTAAACAGCAGCCTGAAAATGTTCAATTTGCTTAGAAGGAAGAAAAAGTAGTAAGTGACCTCATTTGTACAGAGTATGGTGAGAAACCCCCAATGAAAAGGAAGCAGCAGCAGCAGTTGTGTCTGTGCTGGCTGAAAAATTAAACATGATTGTCTGGCTATAAAAGTTTTCCCAGGGTGCAGTCAAATCCATAATAGTAGACCAGCTGAAAAATGGGATTATAGTGAATTATGCCGCAATGTCATACCGGTCTCCTGGTTTCAGAATATAATTAATATCAGTTGGCTACATATAATTTGAGCAAGGCATACTAATGCAACATATGAAGGATATATACAAGAATGTTCATTAAACTTGCACACAATTAGCAATGCTAATGCTTTTTTAATATCCATGACCAAACACTAAAGGGTATATTGCATGTGTGTATTGGGGGTGGGGTGGAGAATAGACTAAACATATTTTTTTCTATGAATATTTCTTTTTCTTTTTTTTTTCCAAAGATTTTTGTTTTCTTTGGGAAGGTTTAAACACACTGGAAGAAAAAAAAAAGTTTTTGAGACAACTGTATGTTTATGTTGGTGTGTCTGCATGTCTCCCCCCTCCTCCACCTCCATAACAACTTTTGAATATGACCTTCTAACTATGTCACATTTTCAGGACGTGCCTAAGGTACCAAGAGGGTCCTGAAAGGGTATTATTTGGGGGTGCCGCATACATATGTCCATGCATGGATCCTGTAAAGTGGGGTTCATCTGTTCTGCATGGATCGTTTTTGTAATTTCTTTTTCTCAGCACATATAACCTAGTCCATTATTTTACATTTCTTGCCCCACCCCCACATTTTCTTTTCTTATCCTCAAGTGCTAGATGCTACATACCTAGGAGAGCTATTTGAAGTTTCTGGATCAATGAACAGCTGACCTGAATTGATTGCATTTGTTAACAAAGTGAATTGGGCATCAAATTCTTTTGAATATGGAGCCAATGGTGTGTTTCCGATTCTACATATTGACATATTTTGCTTTAAGGGTTTCAAACCCATACATTTATAGCTTATGTTCCTTAAAGAACATAAAGCAGATAGAAAAAGGAGCAAGAAATGTACGGTATATATATATATATATATATATATATATATAAATTGTAGGCATTATATCACTATTAAAAATCATTTGGGGTTTCAAATTCTGAGATGTGCATTCTCTGAAAGATATACTAAAGAGGAGATTGACATTTTTTAAAATGTTTTCTTGCAGGACAAATATATTTTAGTAAGTTTTGGGGGAACAAACTCGTAAAATGCTGGCAAAAAGCACTTTCTTGGAAATTTCCTAACATAATCCACTGACTGCAATAATAAATCACAGGATGGGAGTTAGAAAATCCAACTCAAATCAAGGATGACAAATCTTGGAATATGAGTGCAGTCCATTACTGTTAAAATCTACAGAGATGAATAATGTGATTAAAAGATACTTAGGAGCAGTGATGCAGTAAGGGGGAAAAGATGGGGGGGCCGCCCCAGCTGACATCTTGAGGGCGCTGGCACCCCTCCTCCTCGCTGTCCCCTGCTCCTTCCCACTCCTTCCACTGCCGTGCACACATCTTCACTTCCCCTCCCCCACCGTACCTTTATCTCTTAGTGCAAGAAGCAACTCCAACCTGCTGCTTGTGTCAGCATCGGCTCTCCCTCTGATATCACTTCTGGGTCCTGCGCCCAGGAAGTGATGTCAGAGGGAAAACCAATGCCAACGTGGACAACAAGTTGGTGATGCTGTTTGTGCCAGAGAATTTAAAAGAGAAAAGGGGTAGGGAAGGAGCAGAGTGGGAGATGTTGGAGAAGAGGACGGGGTAGGGGAGGTACCCTTTCCCCGGACACCTCTCATCCTCACTATGCTACTGCTTAGGAGCCATTTACAAATCATGCATGTACAACCCATGTGCTCAAATATTAAAAATCTAGTTTGGGGCTGGGGAGCATATCTAGGGATGGAGAATGGGTGTGTCTACGCTAATCGGTCAGCATAGCCATATTGCTGAGCATTAACTGATTAATGCATGATTAGCATGTGAGCACTTACCATCTACAAAATGGGGGGTGGAAAGGGCTCCCTCACGCTAATGGGTTATCATTAGCGCTTGACAATTAATACCGAAAATAGAAAATCAGCCATTTTCTGGCTGCCGCAAAAAGTGGCTTTAGTGGGCGGGATAAATCTATGGAAGTATGTGCTAAGACTTCTTTTTTGCTTCAGCTTTGTAAAAGGGCCCCTTAATGTGGTAGAACCATTGAAGTTGAAGGAAGTGAAAGATAAGTGACTACCAATTAAGAAGTCACCCCCCCCCCCCATACACACACACACACAATGAGAGTTAATCAGGCAGTATGTGTTTGCATGATCAATTTAAAATAAACTTTTTATTGACCTAGAAGAGTTAGGACTGTCTCCCTGAGCAGCCCCTCTCTCTGGCATTCCCTCCCTCTATGAACTGCACGGAGCTGGGGGAGGGGGAGGAGGGGGAAATCTGAGAAGCTGTATTTCATTGTGGCACCACTCCAGGCCTGTGAACCCTGAAATGAAAGCTAGCTGGTGTGGGAAAGTCAGAGCTGGCAAGAGTCAAGAAAAGCATTGAAGAGTTGCAGGGGTGTCCGGAAATGCCATGAGTGCACTAGCATCAAAAGGGCGGTGATGGGCTGACCCTAAGCCCCATGCCCATCAGCATCCTTAACTGGGCTTGAGGAGAGAGAGTATGGGAGCAGAGCAACACTGGACCCCTCCCATAGCCATAGGAGCAGAGCTCACAGGAACAGGACTGGCCTCAGGAAGACATCCTGCAGTTAGAAGAGCCCCAGCCAGGAAAAGGGACACAGGGCACAGCCAGTGGCGTACTAAGAGGGGCGTGGGGGGAGGCGCTCCGCCCCGTGTGCAGCCTTAGGGGGGATGCACAGCCGGCCAGGTCCGGAAAACTCTACCGGGCCGATCAGCCTGCCTTTCCCTGACGTCAATTCTGCCGTCGGAGAGGAAGTTTGGGCCAGCCAATCGCTGCCTAGCTGGGCGGAACTTCCTCTCCGACGGCAGAATTGACGTCGGGGAGAGGAAGGCTGGTCGGCCTGATGCAGGGAAGATGAGCTTGGGGTGGCGGCGGCTTTAGAAGGGCAAACAAATGTGTCACTGAAAAAAAAAAAGGAGGCCAGAACTGGGTCACTGAAGGCAGCATGTTTACTTCATTCATGCTGCCGGTGGCCCGAAGAGTTGCAGCAGTGCTGCTGGGAAGAACAATGAGCAAGCACCGGATCCTGCCGGGGGGGGGGGGGGAGGAATAGCATGGGGAGAGTAAGAGAGATGCTGGAACACGGGGATGGGGAGAAAAGATGCCAGACATCCAAGGGAAGCAAGGGAAGGGGCTGATAGAGATGCCAGACCATGGGAGGGAGGAAAGAAAGGAGAAAGATGTCAGACCACGGGAGGGAGGAAGGAAAGGGGGGAAGAAAGATTGGATGCACAGTCAGAAGAAGAAAGTGCAACCAGAGACTCATGAAATCACCAGACAATAAGGTAGAAAAAATGATTTTATTTTAAATTTAGTGATCAAAATGTGTCTGAATTTATATCTGCTCTCTTTATTTTGCACTATGGCCCCCCCTTTTACTAAACCACAATAACGGTTTTTAGCGCAGGGAGCCTATGAGCGTCGAGAGCAGCCCTGGGCATTCAGGGCAGCTCTCTGCGCTAAAAACTGCTATTGTGCTTTAGTAAAAAAGGAGGGGGGTATTGTCTATTTTTGTATGGTTGTTACTGAGGTGACAGTGCATAGAGTCATCTGCCTTGACCTCTTTGAAAAAAACCCAGAATAGGAATGATAATTTACATTTTCCCAGCGTACAGTGTGTTTTGTGTTTTTTTATTTTATTTTATTGTTGATAGATCATTTTGACTTGGTCATTTTAAATGTAGCTCGCAAGCCCAAAAAGTGTGGGCACCCCTGAGCTAGAGCATTGAAGTTGCGTGTTTCTGCCGTAAAGGTCATCTCTGATGCAACCGGAAGTTGCATCAGAGACAACCTTTACAGCAGCCATATGCAACTACAACGCTCCGGCTGCTGTAAGAAGGCAGTTTAGACATCGCCGGCCACAGGGCAGGGAGGTTTGTCGGACCGGGCCTGTTGTCCGGGCCGTGGGGGGGGAGAAAGCACCAAGAAGGTAAGGGGCAGGGAGGGAGAAAGGAAGAAAAGATGGGGTGGAGAGGAAAACAGGGTAAAACAGAGGGGGGGAGAAGGACGCTGAAAGCAAATGGGGAAGACAGAGGGGGGAGAAGGACGCTGAAAGCACATGGGAAAGACAGAGTGGGAAGAAGATGCTGAATGGAAATGGGGAACAGAGAGTGGGGAGAAGATGCTGCAGGAAAATAGGGAAGAGAGAGTGGGGAGAAGACGCTGGCAGGGAAGAAGACAGAGATGCCAGAATATGGGAGGAGCGGAGGGAAGAAGATGGGTGCCAGACCAATTTGGAAGGAGGGAGAAAGGGAGAGGCACAGTAACAGAGCAAATGGAAGATGCAGAGAGAAGAGGGACAGTGGATGGAAGGAAGAGAGTAACAAGAAGATGAGGAAAGCAGAAACCAGAGAAGACAAAGGTAGAACAAAAATTTTCTATTTATTTATTGCTTTAGGAGACCTGTGTCACTGTTTCTGTGGTGTTGCATTGTATGCAGAGTCCAGCTTCTTGCTGGTTCAATTTAACCTTTGTCTATATATTTCTTTTTTTTTTTTTAGTTCTAAAATTTTTATTGAGTTTAATAGATGAAGTACAATAAATGTTAACAAGGCATTTCTATTTTATCCCCCCTTTTACAAAACTGTGGAGCGTTTATTAGCACTAGCCGTGGTGGTAGCAGCTCTGTTGCTCAGAATTCTATGAGCGTCAGAGCTGTTACCACCGTGGTTAAATCCACACTACAGTTTTGTAAAAGGGGGAGGGGTAAGTTTGTGATGACATTCCATACTAGGCGAAGGTGTTTCTGTGTTCTGTGTGTTTGAAAGACATAGTTTTCTGTTAGGATTGACTGCAGGATTGATCTGTACTAGTCTGGCTTTAGTTTTACAATGGGTGTATTGCTGTTGTACTGCAGTATGTAAGATGCTGCCTTTTCCTAGGTACTCATGTGTGACTTGTGGCTTGTTACTAAAAATCATGTTTTTCGTACAGATGGGGGGGGTGCCAAAAAATGATGGGCCCCGGATGTCACACATGCTAGGTATGCCACTGGGCACAGCATAAAGGAAGAACCCCAGAGCTTGGATTCAGGAGGAGTAAGATGACCGTCTCCTGAATCAAGACCCTCCCCTGAAAAAAGAGGAAGAAGGACATCCAACCACATGGACAACTGGGCCAACCACCAAATATGCAAAAATGTTAATCCACATTTCCTTAAGACCATACATTTGAAAGAAGAAAAAGAAAGAAGTTGAGTGACAAGGGAAAAGTCAGGGCAACTGGGAGGAGCTGAGCAGCCAACCTTCCTCCTCAGAAGACACATGGGCAAGAGAAAAGTCAGAACAGTCTGGCATAGAAGGTTGTGTCCTCATCAGTAGACAAAACCTCAGTGAAATGCTAGAGAAGGAACAGCAGTAGTGGAAAGCAAGAAGGAACAGACTGGAGAACTGCAAGACGGCTGAGTAACAGCAGAGCCTGGGAGTCTAGCTTGTGCAAAGAAAACCGGCTCTAGAGAGCCCATGGGGGGGGGGGGGGGGGAAATAGCAACAGAAAGTTGAGCCTAGCTGAGTGGTGAAAAAGCTTTGTGAGAAGCACAGCCAACCTCTGTAGGGCCACCATAGTCAATACTGTGACAGAGTGACGAAGCCTATTATCAGGGCTAAAGAGGAGCCTTGCCAGCAAAATAGGAGCAATCATCTCTTAAAACCAAGGAAGACCGCAGTTATGGACTATGAAAATGGAGATACTTGCAAGGTTTACTTTCAATTCAGAAAGCTGAGAATTGCAAGGGGTACACTACGTAAGAGAATTCAAAGGCTGACTATCATGGTGATACCCAAAATCCAGAATGTTTTGTGAAATAGGAGTATTGTTTCCTTGAAAAGCTGTGGGAGAGACACAGTCAGCCTATGTAGGGCTTATGGCATATAGCAATTTTGGTTTAGGATGGGCTGGGGAGAGCTTTGACTGCAACTCCAATGGTTGGACTCTAAGGACAGTACCCGGCAAACCTCTACAGTCTATATCCCAGAAATGTCAAAGAAAGATAATGTAACCATGAATTAATAATGTGTGTGTCTGTCGGGAAAACTGGATGGAAAGTTCAGGTCTTTATTTGCCACCATTTTCTATGTTACTATGTTGAACTGATTGATTATAAGTATTTGTACATGCTGTGTTGCTTATTGGTTTCTAAACAACCTGGTTCTCTCAATTTTATCCACTATTCATCTTTTTATCCCCTAGAAAGACAATAAAATTTGGTTAAATACCTCCCTTATGTCTAGCAGTAATGTTGACATTTTCTTTCAGTGCCAGTCCCTTGTCCCTGTCGCTGGGAAAACTTACATGAGTGTAAATGGTGACCTCATAGAGGGGGTGGTGTTTCTGATGTGGTGTCTTTACTCAGCAAAAACTCAGTCACTGGTGACAAGAAGAGCCCGGCCCATCTACTTTACCTTGGTTGATGTGAGGGCCAGACTTGTCTACTATGTGTGCAAAGTGCAGCAATCAGACTACTAAAGAACCTTTGTGTCCATGATCCCATCTCCCAGGCTCTTTCAGCAGCCCACGCTGCATCTTTAAGGGTTTGATCCTTGCACAAAATGGCACCTGAGTACATCTCAACTAAGCTTCCCCCATACATTACATTACATTAGTGATACATCCCAAATAGGCCACTCTGCTCCCAGAATGAAACGCATCTCCAACTCCAAAATGCCAGGCAACGATCCTACTCTCACTTCCTACCAAGCTACTGGAATCAACTGACCCAACAGAGCTGGTCCCTTGAAGGAATTCTGAAATTTAGGAAAGCAATAAAAACATATCTCTTCACCCAGTCCCCCCACATTATGCCCATATGATTACAAAAGAAATGTAAAGAATTGTCTACTACTGGTATGTAAGTTAATCTGTATATTAAATGAAATCTTCTATGTATGTATTACAAAAAAGTATGACAAATTGTAACCCATTTTGTCTATATATTTTGTATGTTAACCTATAACCTGATCTGTATGCTAACCTGTAACCGTTTGCCTTTATTTTACGTACTGTAGGTTAATATATAACCCGTTCTGAGCTCGTTGGAGAGAACGGGATATAAAATGAATTTAAAAAATAAAAATCTGTGGTAGGAAATACATTTCAGTCACAGGGGACACTGTGATTGCAAATGCTATTGCTCAGCGTCCCCAAAATAAAATACCAAGAATACCGACAGCATTATGTGTTGGCAATTAAACTTGCCTGTAATAAATGTATGAAAACATCATGTAACCTTAGCAGTCCATGTGCTAACCTAATTTGTTTTTGTACGATGCTAATTGTGCTTCAGTATGCCTTACATTTTCCTTGCCTTTGCAATTAATTGCACAGAATGATAGGAGAGTTTCTACATCGGTAAGAAAGCATCTGAGTACCTGGTATTTAAACAAATGCATCATTTGTAGCTTCTGAAGGTGAAAATTTTGCTTGGGGATGTGCAACCACTGCTAATTTTTTTCTAGCGCTGTTCTCATTGTGCCTGACAGTTATGATTATGATGCGTAAAAAAATGGTACAGTTCGAGTCTTGCAAACCTCTGCACTTGTTTTAAAGCAATCCACAACTCAGGCTGCTTGCTACCGAGCAGTCTTCTTCCCTATCACGTTTGGTGGTCCCTTAGCAATACTTGGAAGGACTGGTTCCATTAAGAGGCAATCAAGATGACGAAACGTAAGAACGGGTAGCTGTGCTAGTTTCCCTCACTCTTGACAGAAAGCCCAGTCCTTTTTTTTTTCATTGTGTGTACACTTGGGGCATAGGCATTCAAGTAAAGAAGAAAAAGAGAACAATAAAAGAGGCAGTCTAAAAGCAGCCAGAGGTCCCAGGAAGAAAATCAGTGCACTTTTATTTCTGGTTCAGAGGATTTACATGCTCTTTCTAATGATATAGGCCTGAAGCACTATCTAATGCTTCTCTATCCCCCAGCTTAGTGCTCATACCAAATTGAAGCACTTTCTGATATAGATTAGAAGCTGCCAAGGAATCACCACATGTAGGCAAACAGCTAAAGAAATTGTGAACATTAAAAAAAAAGAAAGAAAGAAGGATCTCCCACTTTTTCTTCGAGAGGAAAGGAACCTAGATAAATTTAAATCCAAACTTAAGAGTTTCCTTTTTAATGATGCTTTTAATGTATAAATTTTATATCCTAAAACTTTTTTACTTTTCACTTTTTATTCTATATATTAAATATAAATTTTATTTGTTACCCCTCCTATTGTTTTTTCCTTAAATGTAATTAAATTAAATTAATAATGATTGTAACCCTTTAAAAAACCTTCCTTAGCTCTGAAATGATATGTATAAATTATGTATAGCAATGTCTGTAATTATATTGTTTGTTATATTTGTCACCCCAACTGATTTTTAATGAGATTGTACATCGCCTAGGAAATGTGATAGGCGATTAATCAAATTTTTGTAATAAACTTGGAAACTTGGAAAGAAAGAAAAATTTGCACTGAGCACCACCATCTGCAATGTGGACGAGTGAAAGAGCTCTGGAACTCTGAATCATACATAATGTTCACAGATTCCAGAAAATAAATTGAATTTGAAAACTATTGAAATCTATTGTCTAGTTTAGTGGCTCCAATCCTTCTGTGATATAATATTGTATAATAAAATACAGTAGAACCTCAGTTATCCAGCACCCACGGAGATTGGTGGATATTACCAGATAACTGTTTTTCTGGTTAATTGAGACTGTGTTAGAAACCTTGTCTAGCACACTCTCAATTCCCCCCCCCCCCCCACCCTGAAGCACCAGGGTGTCGGTGGCCTTGAGCTGAAAAGCCCACCTCTCTCCTTCCCTCAAGCCCTGAAGTGGCAGAAGCAGGTGGCGATCTTGAGCTCCGAACCCCCTCCCTCTCTTCCTTACCCGAAGTGCAGCAGTCAGCAGGAGGCAGCCTCAAAACAGGCTGCTCACAGCCAGCCCTGGCAGGGCCTTTCCTCTGATGTGTCAGAAGTCCCCTTATTTTCTTACTCCTGCTCCTCTATCTTATCTATCTATATGTTCTTTCTTTGCTTACACCCTATGCCAGGGGTGCCCACACTTTTTTGGCTTACGACCTACTTTTAAAATGACCAAGTCAAAATGATCTACCAACAATAAAATTAAAAAAAAAAAAAACACAAAGCACACTGTACGCAGAGAAAATGTTAATTATCATTTATATTTGGGGTTTTTTTTTTTTTCAAATAGGTCAAGGCAGATGACTTTAAAATATGCAATGCCACCTCAGTAACGACTATACAAAAATAGACAAATATACCCCTTCCCTTGTTACTAAACCGCGACAGCGGTTTCTAGCACAGGGAGCTGCGCTGAATGCCCTGCACTGCTCCTTGCGCTACAATCCGCTACTGCGGTTTAGTAAAAGGGGGCCATAGTGCAAAATATAGACAGCAGATATAAATTCTCAAAACGGACACATTGTGATCACTAAATTGAAAATAAAATCATTTTTCCTACTTTTGTTGTCTGGTGATTTCATGAGTCTCTGGTTGCGCTTTCTTCTTCTGACTGTGCATCCAATATTTCTTCCTTTCTTTCTGCCTCCTGCATGCTTCATCTCCTCCAGACCTCATTCCATTCCCCAACCATCTCTGTCCTTCCATGAGTCCAACTTTTTCTTCCTCTCTCCCTGCCCCTCCCCTTTCTTTCTGTCTCCCTGCCCCCTTTCTTATTTTCTTTCTCTCTCTGTCTTTCTTTCTGTCTCCCTGCCCCCTTTATTTCTTTCTACCTCCCTGCCTGTCTTATCTGTCTCCCTGTTCTGTCTCCCTGTCTTTCTGTCTCCCCTTTCTTTCTCCTCAAGCCACTGCCGGGGCTGTCGTCTGGGAACAGGTCCCCAAGCCACCGCCGACTTCTGAGAACACTGCCAACTTCTGGGCCTTCAAACCACTGCAGACGCCACCATTGCTGTGTTCTTCGTTTTCCGATGCTGCAACAGGCCAGTAGCCTTCTCCCTAACGTCAATTCTGGCAGGCAGCCATTGGCTGGCCCGGAACTTCCTCTCCGATGTCAGAATTGACGTCGGGCAGAACGCTTCTGCAGGGAGAGCTTGGGGCAGCGATGGGGGACTTCGGGGAGAGGAAGGCTAATCAGCCCGGTAGATCGCGAAGGCAACGCGAGTCTATCTTGGAGCCCAGGATGGGCTCCGCGATCGACTCGCGTTGCCTTCGAGATCTACCAGTCGATCGCGATTGACGTATTGGGCACCCCTGCCCTATGCTGTCTATTAAAAGGTTTTACCATGTATTGTGTCAACATTGTAATCTAGCATACTATGCCATGCTTTTGCAATTTGAATATTTTTACTGCTGTAATTGTCTATTGCTTATGGTTGACTTACTCTTGCTGTATACTGCCTTGAATGAATTCCTTCATAAAGGTGGTAAATAAATCCTAGAAAATAAATAAGGCATGGTGCCTAACTCTACTAGCATGTAAATCAAAAGGAGGCGTGGCCATAGCTATGTCAGCAACATTCCAAAAGGTGTGTAGTTATAGAATCTGGCTGCTTGGTACCCTTAACTTGAGTGCCTGCATTTACGCCAGGTTTCAGCAGGCATTAGTCTGATTTAAAAAAAGGTTTGGGCAAGTTCGTTCCTGGAGGAGAGCGTGTTGAGACAGACATGGGAGAAGCCATTGCTTGCCCTGGATCAGTGGCATGAAATGTTGCTACTATTTGGGTCTTTGCCAGGTACTGGTGACATGAAGATGGGATACTGGGCTAGATGGTTTTTCTGGCTATTATGTTCTTAGCTAAAGACATGCTATTTTTATGTTCTTATCTAAAGACAGGCACGGGAATTGGCACACACCGTGATTTTATAAGGGGCAAATTGTCGGATGTTAAACATATACCAGTGTTCAGTTATTATTCACTTAGTTTTTCCCATCCTTCAGTAGTTGGTAGGTGGCTCCAGTAGACAAGATGGTAATTATGATAGATTGTTACACCCTTCAGCCCTGTGTAGATGGAAAAAGGCACCCTTGCTGTTGTACCAGAAACACAAACTGACCATCTGCTCCTTTCTTTTAGGATGTAGTAGGGGTGGACAGGTTCCCCATTCCTGTCCACTAAAACAAGGCAGCAACTGTTTTAGTTATGTTTCTTGTCCCTGATTCTTCTTGAATCCTTACTCCTCTAGCAAGTGCCTTTAATGGCCAACATGTGAAGGAATGAACCGGCCGATTCTTTCAGTTAGACTGCTGCTTCAGGCATGTGTGAAGGGACCTCTGTGTAGGCACAAGGTTGGAGGCGGGAGATGAACCTAAGATAGGCTGTTATAGGGGAAAACACCCTCCAAGGATTCAAGACAAAGTTAGACAAGTTTCTGCTGAACAAGAACGTGCGCTGGTAGGGCTAGTCTCAGTTAGGGTGCTGGTCTTAGACCAGAGGGCCGCCGTGTGAGCGGACTGCTGGGCATGATGGACCATTGGTCTGACTCAGCAATGGCAATTCTTATGTTCTTATGATAGGATTAGCAGACATCTGGGAAAATTTGGGTTCCTGGATAGACTTTCCAAAACCTGGCCGCATACGAAGGGTCTCTGAGCATGCGCAGGTGACATCACACAAATCCGCACATACTCAAGGCCCTCCAGCCATGGCTGGAGCTCGTCAGGGAAGAAGACGAGGCTATGAGGGGTGTGTGGCTGGGGGCGGGACTTGAAGCGGAACCAGGCAGGGCTGGAGGCAGGCCAAGGTGAGGATGGGGGGCGGAATGGGGAGGGGCCATGTGTTTGGGTTTGTGAGACTCCATATATGGTCACCCTAACCTAAGACAAAGTGGAATAGCAGGGAGTGGGCTTAAGTACTCAGAGGGAGTGTTCTACTGCCACTAGGAACTTCTCTCTGAGTATGGCAAGACCCTCCCAGGCTTATGCCAATTTCCATCTCCTTCTAAACTGTCAGTTCCAGAGATTTCCTGTAATGGAACCTTCCTTAGAGAAGCTGGAGCCGATTCTAGCAGGTGCAGGATGTAGAGTTCAGTAAAAGGCCAGAGCTAAAATGGGTCTCAGAACAGTGCAGGAATAATTTGCATGCATATCTCCTATTGGCTGGCTGATCTCTCCTTACTACCATAGTCAGCAGTGAGAACACTGACACCAAATGGAATTTTAGGGAACAGCAGTGAGAATTCAGGCAGGCTTACTCTGCTGAATTTCTCATATTACATGTTGTTGTTTTTTTAACGTCAGGCTTCAAATACCCTTGCCCATAGCACACTTAGAAGTTCATATTACAAGGGGGTGCTGAAAAGTTCTCAGCCCAACCAAGTTCCCAAATTCGGAGCATTATATTGCCACTTTAGCTGAAAAGAGTGCTATTTTATTTTGCAAAGTGCCAATTTGCAGAATTGTAATGCTATGTTTTGACATTGTTTCAGATCATTGATTGAACCATGTCAACGAAAAGTGTGGAATTTTTAAGTGTGGAACTTCAAACAGTCATGAAGTTCCTATTCCTGCAGAAGAAAACTAAAAAAGAAATCCATGAATATATGATGCAAACATTGAATGACAAATGCTTATCATACTCCACAATGAAGAAATGGTATAAACTTTCAGCGTGGAGATTTCAAAACCGAAGATGCAGCGACGTCTGGAAGGTCTCAAATGGTGTTAGTTCCTAAAATTGTTGACCATGTCCATGACCTGATTTGGGCAGATCGGTGAATATCAGCTAAAACAATCGCTGAGACACTACAGATATCCAGGGAACTTGTAGGGTGTATAATCCACGAGTAGTTGGGTTTGCAGAAGCTGTCAGCCAAGTGGGTGCCCAAATGTTTGAATGCTGATGAGAAACAATGTTGAGTGACATTCCAAGTTGATTTTGCAGCATTTTCAGTGACCTAGTGCCAATCTTTTGGAATGACTAGTTACTGTTGATAAAATATGGTTATATCACTGTGATCCTAAGACAAAACAACAGTCGATGCAATGTTCTCCAAGGCCAAAAAAATTCAAGGTCAAAAGACACCAGGAAAGGTCATGGCCATAGTGTTTTGGGATCAGGAAGGTTTTATAATGACTATCTTCCAAGGGGCCAAACTGTTAATGCAGAGTACTACTGTAAATTGCTGTGCCGTTTAAAGGAGGCAATGAAAGAAAAAGGAGAGGGGGAAGCTGCAGAAAGGTGTTCTCTTTTTGCAAGATAATGCACTTGCTAGCAAAACGATAGATGTTTTGATGCAGTTGGGGTCTTAGTGCATAGACCATCCACCCTACTTATCAGATCTTGCTCCATCTGACTATTTTCTGTTTTCAAACCTTAAAAAGAGTTTGAAAAGGTGACAATTTTCGAGTGATTTGGAGGTGATTGCAGCAGCGGAGCAGTATTTCAGTGACTAGACATCAAATTATTTTTTGGAAGGGTTACAGAAACTTCAGACACAATGTGCCAAGTGTGTTGAACTTAGGAGTGAATATGTGGAATAAGTTGTAAGTTTCATGGCTCCACATCATACCCTTCTTAGTTGGGCTGAGAACGTTTCAGGACCCCCCCCCCCTCATAGTTGACCTCAGTGGCTATACTTAGAACTAGAGAATGACATAGGGACAAATTTTTCCACGTCCCCGCGGGAACTCATTTTCCCATCCAGTCCCAGTGAGTTTTTTTCCTGTTCCTGTCCCATTCCTGCTAGCTCTGTCCTCATCTGCACAAGCCTCAAACACTTTAAAATGATAAGTGTTCAAGGCTTGTGAGGTTAAGGCAGAGCTTACAGGAATGGGGCAGGGACAGGGACAGCGACAAAACTCACAGGGATGGGACAGGAAAGTTGAGTTCCTTTGGGGATGGGAAAAATTTATCCCCATGTCATTCTCTACTTAGAACCCCATTTTTAGTTGCTGAGATATTATAGCCAGCCTCTTCATAGGCCATACAAAAAAAGACTTTTAAACTCTTGATTTTATAAATAAATCTACTTCAGTTCTCCAATTTGATCAACAGCTAATCTCAAAAAGCTTATTTATTACTCATCTCAGATAATAGTCCTGGAGAGCATAAAAAATATTTTTTAAACATCAGGATAAACTGTTCATGAACTTCAAAGTTAGAATATTCGCAAATGTTTCGAAAGAAAATCCAAAGAAAACACCACATTCATTAGTTTAATGTAAGCCCACAAAATAATGAGATCATTTTACAAAGGCGTGTTAACCAATTTAGCGCACACTAAATGCTAACGCACCCATTATATACCATGGACGCTTTAGTAGAGAATGACACGGTGGCGGTTTACCCGCGGCCACCGCATTTTAGCCGCGGGTCACCCGCTGAAACAGGGAACGAAAACTAGCAGTCGCTGCGGCGATGGGGACAAGGCCATTCACCGCCCATGGGGCGGTGAATGGTCTTGTCCCCACAGTGAGGCATGAAGGATCGCGCGGTCCTCGCAGCACACACCCACCTGCCCAATCGATCCTAGTGTTTAGCCAGCTCCTCCCTTCTCCTCACCTTAGTTTGTAGGTTTTCTTTTTCGGCGACCCGCACGCTATCAGAGAGCCGCGCACCCGCCGCTGCTCAGTTTCGATCTTCTGCTCTGACGCAACCGGAAACAGGAAGTTGTAGCAGAGTAGAAGATTGAACACTGAGCAGCCGCGCGTGCACGGCTCTTTGGGAAAGCGTGCATGTCGCCGAAAAACAAAACCTACAAACTAAGGTGAGGAGAAGGGAGAGAGCTGGCTAAACAGTAGGATCCATTGGGCAGGCGGATGGTGGCTGCGGGGACCGTGCGATCGCTCGTGTTCCCGGCTCAAATTGGAAGGAGGGAGTGAAAGGGAAAAGGATTCTGGGCCAAGGGGATGAAGACGGAAAGAAAAACCCACAGCAGGAAAGAAAGGGAAGGACAGGCAGGTGAGCCAGATGCTAGAAGCAAGGGGGGGGGAGGGGAAGAAAGAGGGAAAAAAGCTAGATGGGGTTGAAAAGAAGAGACACACTGGTATGGAAGAGGAAGATAGGGAAATCTGGACACAGGAAGGTAACAGAAAGAGGGGAAATTATGTGCATGGGGCATAGGGACAGTGACATAAAGGGGACATGCCATGGGGATGGTATATGGACACGGGGGGGGCAATGGCAGATACATAGGGGAGATATTAGAAATGGGGAAAATAGCACAGAAGCGAGATGGTTTGTGGGGATGGGACAGGGACCGAGCTTGCAGGCTCCAGTGGCTTGCACAAATTACATTGTAACGTGCCATGAAAATAAGAGGGAGGAAGGTAGATAGATAGGCCACGTGAGAGGAGCTGAAGGGTAGTAGAAAGGAACAGATGGTAAAGGAGGGAGGGAAGGGTGGTGGTGGAAAGGAATAGGACAGACATTGAAGGAGGGTGGAGAGAAACAGACCCCGAAGGGAAATGTGGAAGACAGAGTGGGAAGAAGACAGATGCCAGACTATGGGGGAGCGGAGGGAAGAAGATGGGTGCTAGACCAATTGGAGGGGGTGGGGGGTGAAGGGAGAGGCACAGTAACAGCAAGTGGAAGATGCAGAGAGAAGACACACAGTGGATGGAAGGAATTCAATGAGAAGATGTGGAAAGCAGAAACCAGACAACAAAGGTAGAAAAAAAAATTATATTTATTTATTTATTTTTTGCTTTAGGATAAAATAGTATATTAGTTGTGTTGATAAAAATTTATAAACAAAGCCCTGCCAGCTGAACATCTCTTTCTCTAGTTCAGCAGCAGGAACTTTGATTTATAAGAAAGGAATAAGCTAAATATTACAGTACTAAGGCTTATATGGATGCAGCGGGGACGGTGACGGGGCGGTGAATGGGATGGCAGTGGCGGTGACAGGGCAGTGAAAGGGATGGCGGTGACGGTGACGGGGCGGTGCAGAGGATGTGGGCCGGTGACGGGGACAGATTTTTTCCCCGTGTCATTCTCTACGCTTTAGCATTTAGCATGCACTAATCGTTAGCGCACACTAAATCAATTAGCGTGCCTTAGTAAATGGACCCCAATGTTTGAAATATTGAGGAAATACAATAAGCAAATGAAAGAAAATAACTTTGAAGGTTCAAGAATCTACTGCAACAAATGGAGATGTAACTGACAATACCTTCCGTGTTGGGTCCTCTTCATTATCTAAATTTGTGGATTATTTTGTTGGAACAATAAAGTCTGCATCAGGAACATCTGCTTCCACAGTGTCTTTTGTTTTTGACAATACCTTCCCCTACCCCCAGCACACTCCTACAAGAAATAAAAGAAGATAACTGCACTGGATAACTCCCCCCCCCATCACACACATTTATACATGTGATACTTTACAGGGTTCTCAAAGCCGCAATCCAGTCGGGTTTTTAGGATTTCCCCAATGAATATGCATGAGATCTATGTGCATGCACTGCTTTCAATGCATATTCATTGGGGAAATCCTGAAAACCCGACTGGATTGTGGCCCTCAAGGAGGGACTTTGAGATCCCTGCGTTTAGAATATATTTGCAAGGAGATTTTAGGAAGCTAAAAGTCCTAAATGTTGAATTCATGGGTGTGATAGTAAAAAGGGCATTTTATCTTCCTAAAATCTCTTTGCAAATATACCCCTCCATCTTTTACAAAACCATAGTGTGATGTTGTAAAATGGGGGGAGGGGGGATTGTGTAAAGCAGGACTGCCCAAGTCCGGTCCTCGAGATCTACTGTCAGGCCAGGTTTTCAGGATATCCACAATGAATATGCATGAGAGAGATTTGCATACCAAGAAGACAGTGCAGGCAAATCTCTCTCTTATGTATGTTCATTGTGGATATCCTGAAAACCTGGCCTGACAGTAGATCTCGAGGCCCGGACTTGGGCAGCCCTGGTGTAAAGTATCACTTATATAAATGTATGAGTTTTTTTTTTAATCCAGTGGAGTTATCTTCTTTACCCCTCCCCCTCTTTTACAAAGCCACGTTAAGAGGTTTTTGGGGTTTTTTTTGCCAGCCATGGCGGTATTAACTCTGACATTCTTAGGAATCCTATGAGTGTCGGAGCTAATACCGCTGCAACCAGTGATAAAAAAAAGCCTAACACGGCTTTGTAAAGTGGGGGGGAGGGGGGAGGAGTTATTTCTTGTAGGAGTGTGCTGGGGTGGGGGTGGGGCAGGAAAGGTATTGTCAGCACCATCTTCATTGGTTGCAGTAGATACTTGAACCTTCTGAGTTACTTTCTTTCATTTGCTTAATGTAGTTCCTCAATATTTCAAACATTATTTTGTGGACTTAAGTTAGGCTAACGAATGTGATGTTTTTCATTGTTTCTAATTTTGTTTTATATTGTTCTACTGACTCCATCATCACTTTAGTTCAAGTTTTCAAGTTTCAAGTTTATTAAGATTTGTTATCTACGCAATATCATATACTTCAATGCATATAACAATTTTTTTTAAAAATAAAATAAAAAAATAAAAATATGGGGAGGACAAAACAAGACATTGTAAACAAATTATTTACAGTCTAATACAAACTGGTACAGAAGGCAAGGAGGATGAACTACAATCTTTAAGGAAAGAAAAGAAACATTTAGGGAAGAACACATATGGTGGGGGCACACAACCAGAATATAAAGTAAAATAAAGAATAATTTTGCAACCTACTCATAAGACTTATTAAAGACTAAAGATTTAGTACTTGGTAAGTTATGCTTTTTATGTTTTGAAAGCGTCCTTGTACAGAAAGCTTTTTAAGGAGCGCTTGAATTTTTCTAAAGAAGGCTCATTACGTAAATATAGTGGTAAATTGTTCCAAAACTGGGGTGCTATGACTGAGAAAATAGTGGATCTCCTGGTACCTATTCTTTTTAGAGAAGGAATAGTTAATAAATGTTGTTGTGTTGAACTAAGCGCCCTAGATGAAGAATATGGTATCATCTGGCGATCCAAAAATATTGGCGCATGTGATTGTTGAATTTTAAATGTTAATAGTATGATTGTAAAAGTTATTCTATGTGTGATTGGTAGCCAATGTGCAGATTGTAAAAGTGGTGTAACGTGGTCATATTTTTTTGAATTTGTAATAATTTTTATTGCTATATTTTGTATTATCTGTAGCCTTCTTATTTCTTTATTGGTTATGCCATGGTATAATCTAGCCTAGAAATGATCAATGAGTGGATTAGAATGTTGAGAGCTTCTGGTTTTAGAACTTTTGATAATGATCTGATTAGACGTAGTTTATAAAAACAATTTTTAACTACTGAGCTAATTTGGTTATGATAAGAGAGTTCTTGATCTAGTGTTACTCCCAATATTTTTGTTGTAGTCACTATTTGAAGAGGGATGTTATTTAGGAGTATTACTATTTGTTTAATTGCACTCAAAAATGGGCACCAGAGAGGCCGGCGCTAAGCGCAATTTTATAGAATCAAGCTCAGTACCAATTCCCATACCTAAACTTTGGTCTATGGACGCGTTAGCATTTAGCGCTCGCCAATCATTTAGCACATCTTAGGAAAAGAGGGGGTAAGTGTCAGAATTGTGCCTGCTGTAACCTGGTATAAATGCTACGGCCCAAATTGAGCACGCTGACCTTGTATTCTAGAAGTACGCGTGCAACGTTTTGGGGAATGCCCCCGGCATGCTCATACCCCTCCCATGGCCACCCTCCTTTTCAGATCTGCGCTATGGGAGTTAGGTGTCCTGTCATATAGAATAGCGCAAAGCCAAATATGCACATGCAAAATCTTTTTGTTTTTTATTCTTTATTGATTTTTAATCAAAAACAGTGTCATACAAATGAAAGAACAAAAGATATTCCATATATTACACTATTATCTATACAGGTAACATAAATATCATTCAATAATTTCATTTTCCTGCATATAATAATATCATAATATATCTTAATATACAATACAAATAAAGAATAAAGTTACCCAAATATCACTATCAATATTTTTTCCCCTCCCTCCAACCCCCCACCCCCCTGGATGTGTAAAGATAAATAAACCAAAGAAAAGAAGAGATATGATGAAAATACATGATTATGTTTTTACAAAGTTAGTCAATGGGCTCCAAATTGTATTAAATACCTCACTAAAACCCCTACATTCTGCATTAATTCGTTCGTATCTGTATGTAGTACACACATTCACCCACCAAAATGTATAATTAAGTCTATCATTCAATTGATTACAAGTAATTGGAAAAACCATGCACATGCAAAATCTAATAGGTGACAATTAAGACTCAATAATTGGTTGTTAGCACCCAAACATTGATGATTCAAAGCTTGTTAATTCAATTAATTTGTACCATTCATCTTGGCAGTATGTACACATTGGGGTGTGCAAATCTAAGCACCGTATTTTGAATCTGGGGGATAGTCCCATACTCCACGCTCAAGAATATCTCCCTTACAGTGGATAAAATATCACTGCCCAATGACACATATATATACAGGATGGACACTATTGCACAAAAGACTGCTTCTGCTTAGCACTGTTTTATCCATAGAAGCAGCTTTTAAAATGTCTTTCAAAGTATCCGTCTTCTCATTCTGTCAGAGCTCCTCTCTCCCTTTAAAAGATAAGTGATATGGGAGCTCCAGGGACTTCTTACTCATCTTTTCCCTTTAAACAAGTTTATTTATAAGTGCTGTGCTGGCTCCCGTCAGCAGCTTTGTTTACAATCTGCCAACAGGCGTCTGATGTGTGGGGCCGAGCTGTCACATTGTATCATGGGATGATGTTCCAAAAGATAAACAGAAGGGAAAGAAAAGGGGGATCCTGGCAGCAGACAGAGAGTATGAGCGAGAGAGTGCTTAAAAGCAATAATAATTTAAAAAAAAAAAAAAAAAAAATCAAGGTGACAATATTTTTGCAGGATTTATCATCAATGAGATCTGTTCCTGTAACGGACACAGTATGTCACCACTATGTTATCCACTATGTTATCGTTTTCTATGTAATAAAAAAAATGTATCCTCTCAGCTGATGATCTATTATTACTTTCTTTAAAAAGATAATATGGGTTAAAATTGTTCAATAAAAAGTATGCTGACACTCTCTAATTGTTGTTTTTTTCCCCCCTCCATGTTCATGAACTATATTGTATGGGTTAGCTATATAGCAGAGAGTGTTTTTCAAAAAGTTGTCACTAGCATTATTTCCAGATATTCAATGCCAAGCCCAGACATCTGCATTGAATATCCGGGTTTACATAGTCCAATATGGTTGCTTAACTTATTTATTGGTATTTATTAACTGCTTTTTCATGAACAGATTCACCCAAAGTGGGTTTACAATACACTGAATAGTAATCAGGTACTCTTTTTTTTTAATTCAGGAAATTTTTATTAAAATTTTTTGTGTAACAAAAATCATAAACACAATCTGTCCCATTTATAAAAAAGAAAAAAAAAGCTACCTGTACTGATGGCCCTCCCCAATGACCCTCCCGGCAGCGAAAATGGAAGAAGGGATGCCTACTCCTCCTGCCTGTCCAAATACCCCTGCGCCATGCCCCCATCCAGTCCTGGACCCCATGCCTTTGCCCCCCCCTATCTTCCCCTCCCCTTCCCCCCAAAAAGGCAGGAGGGATCCCCACTCCCTCCTGCCACCAGATGATTTCCCGAACCCCTCATACTTTTGGTAGATGTTGGGAGCTGGAAGGAAGCACGGTCCACAATCGGTCACAGAATCGGCCATCAGCAATCCAGTTGGTATTACCGAGTGACTTTAATGCATCTAGCCCAAAGTGCTTTCCTACAATGGCCTGAGTAAGTGGCATAACGTGTAAATTCAAGGGGGATGAAAAAATGGGTGGGGCTTCCACTTAAGCACATAATCATAGAACACTATAAGTTGCACACATCACTGTCACATTTATACGATCAAAGTTATGCTAGATCTGTGGTTGGTGAACTGTGGACATGTAAATGGGTTATGCCAGTGTTTTATAATGGAATTTGGGTGCCCAGATATAGGCTATCACTGCACGGCATCAGGGTACCTAAATAGAAGTACCCATTTGTAGAGTTGCCTTTTGAATGCTACTCACCTCGAGCCATGACTGAAAAGGCAGGAGTTAAATTTTAACAGCTCTGAAGCACCTATTGCAGCTACATACGGAAAGTGTCTGTACAATGAGATTGAACTTTGGAGTGATAAAGGAACACATTACCACTGTGCCACGGAGGTTAATGGCTGTGACCTTCTTTACTTCTACAGGTAGTACAGTAACAGGCAAGAGATTGAACTTACCAGAAGTCTCATCCACACTCTCGTCTACTAAATGGTCTTTTTGGTGAACCCATTCGCTGTTACATTTGAAATAGATCTGGGTGGCTGGACTGGCTTTGCAGTCCAGATTCACAGGCTTGTTTTTCACAATGTAAGCTTCTTCCGGTTCAATAAGGAAATGTGGCAGAGGCTCTGGAGGGTCGGATGGGAATGTTTCAGGAAGTTCGTGAAAAAAGTCATCATCTGCAAAGAAGCATAACAGAAAACCATGTTTAAGAAATGCACTTTTTAACTTGCTCTGTTGGCAGTGTTCAAAATATTGCTTGGGTGGAATCCATTAAGGGGGAAAGTTATCACCATAGGCTACTGATAAGATGGGTTATTTTATGGTTAATGCTGTTCCCAGTTATTAATAACTAGGGGCTCCTTTTACGAAGGTGTGCTAAGTGTTTTAGTACATGCACCGGATTAGCGCGCGCTAGCCAAAGATCAACCGCCTGCTCAAAAGGAGGCGGTAGCGGCTAGCGTGCGCAATTCCGCGCATTAAGGCCCTAACGCGCCTTTGTAAAAGAAGCCCTGCGTCTCAAGGCATAAAATGGGACCTATTCTAAACAGCATGAGTTAGTGGTAAAATAACATGACTTAACGGTAGCTCCCATTAATAACTATGCCCCTTAGATTCTTTTTTAAAAAAAATTCTTTATTGATTTTCAAATTTTGACAGTGCAATTCAAATATATTAAACATGAGCATTATACATAACGCACTTAAAATACACAAAATTAATATATTACCAATCCTTTTCTCCCTCCGTTCCTCACATAACTATTACATTAAAAACTCTTTATTAATTTTTCATTCCAAAAACAATGCATTAAAATATACATTTGCATATAATTAATTTCAAAATTGCATTTATCTTAGTCATAGAAATACTTCAAAAACTTTTCCCCCTCCCTCCCACCCCAATACAAGAACAAAAAACAAATGCATTATTTCAGACATATACGGCCTCTTTTACAAAGTCGCGCTAGCGGCTGCCCCGAAGCCCTTTAAATCTCTATGGGCTTCAGGGTCGTTAGCACAGTGAAAATCATATTGAACTTATTGATCAATGAAAACATCAAAATATAATACCCATCCACCCATCTTCCCTGGATGTGTAAATCAAATAAGAAATCAGGAGAATAAACCAGCTAATCATCATTAACAAAATTTGTCAATGGACTCCATGTTAATTTAAATAACTTATTATTACACAACATTTCTGAATTCATTTTCTCATATTTGTAGCATAAACATAGAGAGTCCCACCAAAAGGAGAAATTAAGTCGATCCCAATTTTTCCAGTTTTTGGTAACCATTTGCAAGGCTATCCCAGTCATGATGGAAAATAATCTACTTTTATACTTGTCTAAAGGAGGTTTAGGTGACAACAATGTACCACAAAAAACAACTTCATACGATAACGGAATCGAAGACTCCAAAATCAAATTAATTTGTCCCCATATTGATTTCAAAAGATGAGTATCAAAGGACAATAGAACAACAAATGATCCAGTGTCCCTACTTCAAGATGACAATGCCAGCATCTATTAGACTTTGAACTGTCTAACTTCTGAAAATGAACTGGGGGGGGGGTCCAAAAATCTCTATGTAACAGAAAAAAAAACCAAGTTTGTCTCATAGATGCTGATGCTATACATCTCATCCTCCAAGTCCAAATCCGTGGCCATTGAGTAGCAGAAATCTGCTTCTTTATCTCAATGCTCCAAATATCCTTTAAACTAGTTTTTGGTTTTTTAGATTCAAACTTTTATTGATACAAATATCATCAAATACAATAATACAGCATCAAAAAAACATCAATATGCATCAATTATTAATAAACATAATAAAAGACAAATTCCAATATCAATAAATCCCACTTGTCTATATGAGTTTGAACCATTACCTTCCTTCTCTATACCCACACCTTCCTACCCAATAGTACTCTCTACCCAATGATATTCTCATAAATAAAGAAATCTAACTTAAAATCTCATTACAGCCCTTAGGGTACAAAACTTGCAAATAAATACAGCATCAAAATACATCAATAATGCATCAATTATTAAAAATACATAATAATAATAAAAATTTTCAATTTCATTAAACTCCCACTTATCTATATGAATTTGAACCTTAACCATCCCTCTCCACACCCACCCCTTCACATCCAATAGTACTCTATTCCAATATTAATTTATACCACTTGGCAGCTTGATGCCCTAGCAAATCTGTCTGTAAACATAGGCCCGGCAAGCTATACTGATTCTTTAAATTTCGCCAATCAGGGAACCTTTTCTGAATGGCTTGCTACAACTGCAACCACTTATATGCTTGAGACTTTGCAATACCGAATGATTGTTGCAGTTGTAAAAATCAAGCATTTTCCCATTTGATAACACATCATCTAAAGTATGTATACCTGCCTGCAGCCAATGCTTCCAGAGGATCTTAGACTCACCTATATGAATCTTGGAGTTCAACCATAAGGACTGACACGTGGATTGTTGTACTGGTATAGATATTGAATTGTTAATAAATTTAAATGTTTTCCAGGTGGCACAAAGAATATTATTGTCCTTGTAGATTCGGGGCAACTTGATACTCAAAATATGGCTTAACCGTAATGGGAACAATACAAAGAAATTTTCGACACCTTTTTAAACCCGAATGGTGCTCAGAATCCACAAGTGGATGGGAAAAGCTTTAACATGGGGAATAAACCCCTAAGGCATTTTCACGGAATCTATCATTGCACCACCGATTTTGGTAGAAAGGTGAATAAAATGTCTCTAAAAAACCGGTGTAGTAATTGTTATATATCCATAAAGTGAAAAGATGTCCAATATGTAAAAACTTCAAACTTAGTGAACTTAATTAAACTTATCTTAAATGTCCATGTAGCGATGATCTTAACAGGTTCTGACGCGTTTCACCGAAATAGGCTTACAAGGCTTCTTCAGAGAACCTGTAACGCTGAGTGAAAGATTCAGTTTGTAAATCCTGATACAGAGGAAAAAACTTTCATTTCCTATGACCTATAAGTTTTTTCCTCTGTACCAGGATTTACAAACTGAATCTTTCACTCAGCGTTACAGGTTCTCTGAAGAAGCCTTCTAAGCCTATTTGGGCAAAACGCGTCAGAACCTGTTAAGATCATCGCTACATGGACATTTAAGATAAGTTTAATTAAGTTCACTAAGTTTGAAGTTTTTACATATTGGACATCTTTTCACTTTATGGATATATAACAATTACTACACCGGTTTTTTAGAGACATTTTATTCACCTTTTTACCAAAATCGGTGGTGCAATGATAGATTCCGTGAAAATGCCTTAGGGGTTTATTCCCCATGTTAAAGCTTTTCCCATCCACTTGTGGATTCTGAGCACCATTCGGATTTAAAAAGGTGTCGAAAATTTCTTTGTATTGTTCCCTTTACGTTTTTTTGTGATTATTACCTTTTGGAACAATAATTTATTTACTCTACACCCAGTTGTTGTGTCTTGGTTAACCGTAATGGGGACATAAGTTGCCATTCTAAAATAAGCCAGTCCGGAAGATGCTCCAAGAGTTCAGGAAGGATCCAGTACATACCCTGACGCATAATGAAAGCTTGATGATATCTATAAAAATTTGGAAAATTTACCCCCCCTCCCCCACCGATTGTAGTTTTTGCAAAGATACTAAAGCTATTCTAGCAGATTTACCCAGCCAAATAAACTTTGTAAGGATCCCATTCAATTTTTTATAAAAGGACCCTTGGAAATAAACCGGCAACATATTCATTTGGTAGCAAACTAGAGGCAAAATCCTCATTTTGATGGTTTGAACTCTCCCCCACCAAGAAAGATGTAGTGGGTTCCAATGCTCACACATTTCTTTGATTTTCAATAATAACGATTTTTCATTTACTGTCATTGTGTCTTCCAATGTTCTTTGAATCATAATGCCCAAATATTTTATTCCATCTTCCTTCTATAGGAAAGGGAATGGATCAAATAAGCCTTTTACACAATGCACACTTAATGGAAGAACCTCTGATTTGTTCCAGTTTATTTTGTAACCAGAAAATTTGCCAGATCGATCAATCAATTCTAGTAAATGCGGAATGGTAGATTCAGGATTCTTCAAATGAAGCAAGATGTCATCTGCATAAGCAAAGACCTTATATTCCCAACCTGTATCTCCTTTGCCTGCTGAATAGCCAACAAGAAGGGTTCCAAAACAATATCAAAAAGCAAAGGAGATAAGGGACATCCTTGTCTAACTCCCCTCGCCAGACAAAAACGCTCTGAGAATGTATTATTAATATATAATCCGGCAGAAGGGGAACTATACAAGGTTTGAATCATTTGAATAAATCTGGATCCTATATCAGACCAATCCATTGCTTGATACATGAAAGTCCATTCTACACGATCAAAGGCCTTCTCTGCATCCAAAGAGACAGAGAAGGCCGGATCATCCATTGTTTTTGCTAAATTTAGCATGTGTAATGCCAATCTGATATTTTTTGAAGGATGTCTTTGAGCAACGAAACCCGTTTGGTGCATACCGATCATATAAGGGAGAGCCTTGGCTAATCTTAGAGTCAAACTTAGCCAAAAGGTTTCCATCTACATTAATTAAAGAAATAGGCCTTAGTTTGAAACCAACATGCCCCTTAAAGTCTAAAAAAATATTATTTGTTATAATTTATCACATATATCTTATCCAGTGAACTGGTAGAAACACTAGGGGGGAGGGGATTAATTATATAAATGACGCTCAAATTTCATTGTAGGAAAAACTCAGTACTAACTGTGATTCTATAAACGGCACATGCACAAAGATATGGCTCACTGGTTCTGAGGTTGTGAGATCAAATCCAAGGGCTGCTCCTTGTGACCCTGAGCAAGTCACTTAGTAGTCCTTTTACTATGGTGCGGTAGACGTTTTAGCATGCATTAAATGCTAACACGTGCTAACGTGCCCATAGGATATAATGGATGCGTTAGCGTTTAGCGCGCACTAAAACGGCTACCGCACCTTAGTAAAAGGGCCCCTTAATCCTCCAATGCCCTTCACTTTGAATGTCAAAGCCACAAGAAAGCAGTATACAAGTCCCCCATTCCCGTTCCTTTGTCGAATCACCTGAATGTAAGCACCTGGCTTACCCTTGCTGAAATATTGGCATCCAAGTTAGGAATGTTGAGACATTATTCTGTAACAACACACATAACTTTTTCAAATGCCCCCTTATGACATATGGGCTATCAGATTTGGGCACTATGCACAGCTAGATGAATGTGAAAATTTTTAATGAGAGCCAATTAACTTCAATAATTGGTTCATGGCACCCAATGATGGACATTAATTGGCTCTTTAGTCAACTAATTTGCGTGTGCATCTTGAGAGCATGCCTAGCTTTTGGCATGCAAATCTAGGCCCCATATTTAGAATCTGGGGTTATTATGTGCTCTTCTGAATTACTTCCTCTTTATCACTGGAACCCCTTTGAGGTCGCACATTAATTTTCTTCCACTTGTGGCCTCCTAGAATCATAAGCTTCAGGGGGATTAAAATAAAAGCTTTGGTGGGCTTTGAAAGAGAAGAGTGTGACACAGTGGTTAGAACTACAGCCTCAGCACCCTGAGGTTGTAGGTTCAAGCCCCACACTGCTCCTTGTGACCCTGGGCAAATCACTTACTGCTCTACTGCCCCAGTTACATTAGATAAATTGTGAGCCCACTGGGACAGATAGGGAAAACTCCTCAAGTACTTGTATGTAAACCGCTTTGAGTGTGGTCGTTAAACTACAAGAAGTTGGTATACAAGTCCCAATCTCTTTCCCCCCATTCCTAAGCAAATAAGTGGATGACTTATCAAATGATAATTCTCAGCTAGATATTCAACAGCATTTATCTGGTAGCAGAATCTGGAAAAGTGTCACTGATCAGGTCAGTCAGCAATTTTCAGTGGCATTTTCCAGATAATGATGCTGAACATTATTATAGACTGCCCCGGCATTAGCTAGATAACAGAAGCAGTGAGGATGCTTTTGGAGTTTTTCTATTAACAGTGATATTCCATCTATTAACTACCTTCCTAACTTCATCCAGCTGCCTCTGTAGACACGATTCTCATCAAACATAGGCGCTGGCCTACATTACCAGTGCTTATGTTAAACATAAGCCACGATTCTCTTAACGACCCCTACATACGATTGACACGCGGCCAGCACCATTTTTGGAAGCGCTGATGTAGGGGCTCAGTCTAGGCAACCCAAAGCCATGCACTTGGTGCTGATTCTTAGTACCAAGGTTCTGTTATGTAATACTAACCTGAGTTGGCATTTGTACGCCCATGTGTAGGCATGACCTCTTATGCCATAAGCTAGTGTGTCTAGGTGCGCCAAGTGATGCATATAGTTTATAGAATTCTATAAACTAAGGCCCCGATTCTATAAATGGTGTCTAAAAGTTACATGGCGAGTAATGCAGTGCTAAACGCTATTCTATAAAAGTTAGGCACACTTTATAAAATTGTGCCTAGTGGCACCTAAAGTGGGCTTAGGCATCAATAGGTATCCTAACCTTAGGCGTACATTATTTATGTCAGGATTTTCTTGGCCTAAATGAGTGCACCTAAGTCCAAACCAGGCACCTAGATATAAAAGAAGACTATGATTCGCCCTTAAGCACACCTATGTTCTGGTAGGTGCCTTGGACTAGGCGCCTACCTCACAGTGGTAGGTGCCTACCATCCAATTAAGTGAAATTAACATCAATGACAAGTTAATTGCTTATTATTGGCACCAATTAAGCTTTTTAAACAATTAAGTTAGGCACCCAGATTGGCCAGGCACCTAACTTTAGGCATCATTTATAGAATCTAGCCTATATGCCTAAATGGGAGACAGCCTATGCTCTACCCATGTGTATGCCCTCTTGCAGTTAGGCACTATGGCACTTATGCGCTACCTTAAAGCACATAAGCACATAAGCCATGTCTCTGCTGGGTCAGACCTGAGGTCCATCATGCCCAGCAGTCCGCTCACGCGGCGGCCCATCAGGTCCAGGACCTGTATAGTAGACCTCTATCTATACCCTTCTATCCTCTTTTCCTTCAGAAAATTGTTCAATCCCTTCTTGAACTCCAATACCGTACCCTGTCCTATCACTCCCTCTGGAAGCGCGTTCCAGGTGTCCACAACCCGTTGGGTGAAGAAGAACTTCCTAGCATTGGTTCTGAATCTGTCCCCTTTTAATTTTTCTGAATACCCTCTTGTTCTTTTATTTTTCGAAAGTTTGAAGAATCTGTCCCTTACCACTTTTTCTATGCCTTTCGTGATCTTGCAAGTCTCTATCATATCCCCTCTAAGTCTCCGCTTCTCCAGTGAAAAAAGCCCCAGTCTCTCTAATCTTTCAGCGTATGAAAGGTTTTCCATACCTTTTATCAAACGTGTCGCTCTCTTCTGAACCCTCTCGAGTTTCGCCATATCCTTCTGTAGGTATGGCGACCAATATTGGACGCAGTACTCCAGATGCGGGCGCACCATCGCCCGATACAACGGCAGGATAACTTCTTTCGTTCTGCTTGTAATACCCTTCTTGATTATTCCTAGCATTCTATTCACTTTCTTAGCAGCCGATGCGCATTGTGCCGACAGCTTCATTGTCATGTTCACTATTACCCCCAAGTCCCTTTCTTGGGAACTCTCATAATACCTAAAATACATAGCACCTACCTCTCAATTAATGGTGACTTTGATGTCCCATTTTAAAGAATTTCTCCCTGTGTGGAACATCCAGATTCAATTCAGCTGTGACAGCCTGCATTTAAAAAGAAATGTCGACTGCCCCAGATGAGTATCGGACCATGCATTTCTTGACTTGATTTTGTCAATATATACAGCCGTTCCAAGTACTTAGGGATCCTAAAGCAGTATTAGTTCCAAGAAGATATAAATTGTTTGAAGTAAAGAGAAGTAAAGAGAGAAAAATAATGCATTCAAGTTGCAGTCGTGGTGAGCAGTTTAATTTAAAGGCTAGTGCCTTTAAAGCCTTCTATAATTGGGAACCTCCATTTAGGAGCAACATTGTCATGCAGGGAAGTAGGGAGAGCTTGGGGTGGCGGTGGCGGCGGCTTGGGGGCCTGTTCCCTGGTGGCAGCGGCACTGGCTTGGAGGAGGGCAGGGAGAAAGAAAGAAAGAGGGCAGGCAGGGAGACAGAAGGAAAGAAGCGAAACAGAAAAAAAGAAAGGGGCATGAAGAGAGAAAGAAAGAAAGGGCAGGGAGAGAGGAAGAAAAAGTTGGCGGAGGGAATGAGGTCTGGAGGAGAGGAAGCATACAGGCTGAAAGAAGGGAAGAAAGACTGGATGCACAGTCAGAAGAAGAAAGTGCAACCAGAGACTCATGAAATCACCAGACAACAAGGTAAGAAAAATGAATTTATGTTAAATTTAGTGATCAAAATGTGTCTGAATTTATATCTGCTGTCTATATTTTGCACTATGGCTCCATTTTATTAAACCGCAATAGAGGTTTTTAGCGCATGAGCGTCGAGAACAGTGCTGGGTATTCAGCGCAGCTCCGTGCGCTAAAAACTGCTTTCGTGGTTTAGTAAGAAGGGAGGGGGGTATTTGTATATTTTTGTATGGTTGTTACTGAGGTGACAGTGCATAGAGTCATCTGCTTTGACCTCTTTGAAAAAATCCCGGAATAGGAATGATAATTAACATTTTCTATGCGTACAGTGTGCTTTGTGGTTTTTTTTTTAATTTTATTGTTGGTAGATCATTTTGACTTGATCATTTTAAAAGTAGCTCGCAAGCCCAAAAAGTGTGGGCACCCCTGGTGTACAGTATACCCTCATTCGACATCATAAAGAAAAGATCACTGATTTTCCTTAAAACAATTTTCTAAATATCATTGAAATAACAATGTTTTCATAGATTTACCGAAAATCTGAAAGGAGAGAAGAGTTCTAACCCAAGAGGGAATCCCATTCCAAAAAGTATATGAAAGTATATGAAAAAGCTATAAAAGTATATGAAGCTATAAAAGTATATGAAGCTATAAAAGTATATGAAAAAGAATGAGTAATATCGCCTATAGATTTTACTCCTTTTAAAGATGGTTTGACCAGTCATAGACCTAACATAATTGCAGAAGCATAAACGTGGTAAGGGGTATGTATGACTGAATTCTATATGTTGCATGTGCTAGTCGCAGTCCCATCCATCTCCTTCCCATGCTCCATGTGAATTGTGCCAGTGTTATAGAAACATAGAAACCTGATGGCAGATAAAGGCCAAATGGCCCATCCAGTCTGCCCATCCGGAGTAACCATTATCTCTTCCTCTCTAAGAGATTTCATGTGCCTAGCCCAGGATTTCTTGAATTTAGACACGGTATCTGTTTTCACCACTTCTTCCGGGAGACTGTTCCATGCATCTACCACCCTTTTTGTAAAAAAGTATTTCCTTAGATTATTCCTGAGCCTAGTACCTCTTAACTTCATCCTATGCCCTCTCATTCCAGAGCTTCCTTTCAAATGAAAGAGACTTGACTCATGTGCCTTTACATCATGTAGGTAGCATTTGATAGTAAAATAATCTGTCTTAACGGTAGCCACTTTGATAACTATGCCCCTAACTGCCACAAATATATGTAAACACTATACTTAGGGCTCCTTTTACAAAGCCGCAATAGAGGTTTCTACGAGGCAAATGCTCCAGTGCTCACAAGAATTCTATGAGCACTGGAGCATTTACCACACCGGCACACAGTAGAACCATCTCCCGTGGCTTTATAAAAAAACATTAGTTTGCAGTACAGATGCTTAAAAATTGTATAGCAAAGGGAAATAAACAGCTTTCAGGAGACATTCTAAAAAACAGTTGGCACAGTTAATGGATGAAAAGAAATCCCTGCTAATATCAGAAGAAAGGGAATGTTTTATGTAGCAAGTGAGTGATAGTGATCCCTAAGGCTAGAAAATTTCACTCAGCTAGTGAATTTTGCTTGCTGTTAAGTGCAAGTCATTTACAGAGCGTGATGTACCAAGTACTGCTAAAAGTTTTGCACCCTAACTCTTCTTAAATTTGACACAAACTTGAGAGCGTGTATTACTAGTACTCAATACGACAATATGTGTAGAATCTATTTTATATTCAAAAATGGGGTTATTAAATTGTGCAAGGGTACATACACTAGACCAGGGGTAGGCAATTCCGGCTCCGGAGCCAGAGCCGGAGCCGGGTCAGGTTTTCAGGATATCCACAATAAATATGCATGAGATAGATTTGCATCACAAGGAGACAGTGCATGCAGATTCTTCTCATACATATTCATTGTGGATAGCCTGAAAACCTGACCTGGTTCCGGCTCTCGAGGACTGGAATTGCCTACCCCTGCATTAGGCAGACAGAAAGCGTTCCAAGCTGCTAATAAGCATGTCAAATATATATTACATATATGTTTATGGCCTGAAAGTTTCTTTCTGCTTCTTTGGATTTCAATAACCTCTTTCAGGCAACTGTGTCATGAGCCTTAATATGTGGCTTGGGGATTTCTTTGTTATTATCCCCCCCAACCCCCACCAACTTAGCCAAGTCATTTTAGTGAAAGTCCTTATCTAGGGACGATACACCAAGAGTCCTTCTGGAACCCTGCAATCATGGAATCTACATCGAGCCACTAGGCATCACTATTGCTCAATGCCTAGATTCCTTTTCCCCAAACAGGAGATCGTACCTTATCAAGGTAGAGACACAACGAAAACAGAAAAGGCGACCAGTAGTGCTCAATTTCTTTATGTAGTCAAGACGAGTCACAATGTAAAACAATGTGTCACATCTATTCTCTTATGCAAAAAAAAACACTCAAGTTGAACAATCGATTCAACACACGAAACAAGCAAAGCAATCAGATAAACGTGCATCCACTGTATAGAATAATACAATATATCGATTGTTCAACTTGAGCATTTTTTGCAAAAGAGAACAGATGTGACACATGCTTTCTTATTGTGACTAAGACTCCTGAGGCAGGCCTTACGGCCGAAACACATACGTGTCGAGTCTTGACTACAATAAAGAAATTGAGCACTACTGATCGCCTTTTCTGTTTTCTTTAGATTCCCTGTCCCCCATTGGCCGTAAATGCTGCCTTTGCAGCATCCCCAACCACAGCCAGCCTGGGAAGCAGAAAGCCAAACTCCAGAACTCAATTTTGGTTTTCTTGTAATCTGCCACTGAGATACCAGGCAGGCCCGTGTTTGGTTTGAAATAAATAAATAAATAATGGAGTCCTTTTACTAAGGCAATAAATCGATTTAGCGCATGTTAAAGATTAGCACATGCTAAATGCTAAGGCGCCCATTATATTCTATAGGCGACTTAGCATTTAGCATGCACTAAATCGATTAGTGCATGCTTAATCAGTTAGTGTGCGCTAAATTGGTTTGCGCGCCTTAGTACAATGACCCCAATATGAATTATATCGCATTAAACCAGATTCATACTGCTAGCATAAAAAAGCTCTTTGAATTTAAAATTCAAAATAGTCAATTTAATTTGCCATTGGCATTTCTCCTTCTTCCTTAGAAATGCATCAAAGTCTACACTTCTCGTGGCTGTTGTCATTGTCACATTCTACATTTATGGAAAAAGACTGTGACAAATGAGGCCCTGAGATAAACCAGGATGATTTCAAGGCTGGGAAGACTGAAAGGTATACAAAAATCTTATGGTAGGGGGGCCACCACATCCAAAGCCTTCATGAACATGCTGTGCCGGCATATAGCATGTTCCTGTAGTTGGAAAATATCAAAATTAGCTGGAAAGGCAACTGTTCCATATCAAGGTCCTTCCAGTTCTGACAGAAGCTTATTATTGCTATTGTTCCTAAGGGAAGGAATCTGCCTTTCGGCAGCAGACATCAAATTCCAAACAGATGGTTAGTTCAGGATAGATAAATGTTAGGGAAGCGTAGAAATTTCCACAAAGACTCAGAGAAAGTAAACACTAGAACAGGGGTAGGGAACTCCGGTCCTCGAGAGCTGTATTCCAGTCGAGTATTCATGATTTTCCCAATGAATATGCATTGAAAGCAGTGCATGCAAATAGATCTCATGCATATTCATTGGGGACATCCTAAAAACCCGACTGGAATACGGCTCTCGAGGACCGGAGTTCCCTACCCCTGCACTAGAACAATAGTATAACCTGCTTCTTGAGTAGGGAACTGAATGCATTGAGACATCCTTAAATCATCCATAAAAGTATGGAACTCTTTCTCAGCTGTACCAAATGGTAAATCTGCATGAATATTGAAATCCCCATGAACCAGAAAGTAGGGTTACTAGATTTTTACTTCCGAAAAACAGGATGCATGGCCTTACCCATAACACCCACAGCCCTGGCCCGTTCCTCCCCCTCCCCCCCCCCCCACAAACCTCATCTGCTTGGGACCATGTCTGGAGGGCATCCACACATGTGCAAATGCCCTCCAGATGTGGCCTCGAGCTCAATGATTTTCAAAACCTGGACAAACTGCTAGGGTTTGAAAACCCATCATGATTGGATTTATTAGCTACTATAACTGGAATTTTTAAAAAGTACCAAATGTATTTATTTATTCTTTTTTTATTGCCTTTTTCAAATAGCACAAAATAATGGCGTTACTCGAGAGAGTTCAGAGAAGAGCGACACGTCTGATAAAAGGGATGGAAAACCTTTCATACGCTGAGAGATTGGAGAAACTGGGTCTCTTTTCCCTGGAGAAGAGGAGACTTAGAGGGGATATGATAGAGACTTATAAGATCATGAGGGGCATAGAGAGAGTAGCGAGGGACAGATTCTTCAAACTTTCAAAAAAATAAAAGAACAAGAGGCCATTCGGAAAAGTTGAAAGGGGACAGATTCAATACAAATGCCAGGAAGTTCTTCTTTACCCAACGTGTGGTGGACACTTGGAATGCGCTTCCAGAGGACGTTATAGGGCAGAATACAGTACTGGGATTTAAGAGAGGATTGGACATTTTCCTGCTGGAAAAGGGAATAGAAGGGTATAAATAGAGGATTACTGCTCAGGTCCTGGACCTGTTGGGCCGCCGCGTGAGCGGACTGCTGGGCAAGATGGACCTCAGGTCTGACCCAGCAGAGGCATTGCTTATGTTCTTATGTTCTAATGTACAAAAATAATCCTCATGTCAATATATAAAATAAATACAAACAACAAACATGGCACACCCCTCTTTTACAAAGCCGCAGTAAGTGGGTTTTTTTTTTTTTTTTTTTAAATCACCAGCTGTGCTGGAATTAGCTCTGATGCTCATAGAACTCTTATGAGCATCAGAGCTAAATACCGCCGTGGCAGGCAATAAGAAAGCCTAACATGGCTTCGTAAAAGAGGGGGTATGTTCTTTGTATTTATTTTATGTATTGACACAAGGACTATTTTTCTACATTATTTTGTGCTATTTGAAAAAGGCAATAAAAAAAAGAATATATCAATTTGGTACTTTTTAAAAATTCCAGTTACAGTAGCTAATAAATACAACCCTAACAAACAACGAACTAAAACAGTCCTCTAATTTCTGAATAGAACTTACCAAAGTCTTCTGAAGTGGAAATATTGCTTTTTCCCTGACACTAATTTTCTTTTCCAAGTGCATTGCAAATTTGGGGCCCTTTTGCTAATGCGTACCTAATAGAGAATGACATGGGGACAAATTTTTCCCCGTCCCCGCAGGAATTCATTTTTCCGTCCCCGCAAGTTCTTTTCTTGTTCCTGTTCCATTCCTGCTAGCTCTGTCCTCATCTGCACAAGCCTCAAACACTTAAAAATCATAAGTGTTCGATGCTTGTGCCGTTAAGGCAGAGCTTATAGAAATGGGACGGGGACAGAGACAGTACCAAAACTCATGGGGAAATTGCGTTCTTGCATGTCATTCTCTAATACCCAATGCAGGAAAAATGGTCTAATGCAGGACGTGCTAAAGCATTCTGCATTAGGTTTGCCATCTACATACCCTAGATCAGGGCTGCCCAAGTTTGGTCCTCGAGATCTACTGGCAGGCCAGGTTTTCAGGATATCCACAATGAATATGCATGAGAGAGATTTGCATACCAAGAAGGCATTGCAGGCAAATCTTTCTCATGCAAATTCATGTGGATATCCTGAAAACCTGGCCTGCCAGTAGATCTCGAGGACCGAACTTGGGCAGCCCTGCCCTAGATGCAAGATATTGATTTATTTTTTGAAAAAGATGTGTCAGGGGTGAAGAATGGACATGGATATAGTAAACAGCTAATGTGCTGACAATATTGCTATGCTAACTGGTTAGCATGTCCATAACGCAGGAGGCAATAAGGGGCTGATTCTGGAAGTGGCGCCAGGCGCTTACAAAACGTGTGCCTGCTGCATGTCAATCAACAATAGGCGCCACTTCCAGAATCGTGGCTTGACGGGACCCTAAGCCAGGGTTTCACAGGCCTACATTTTCGGCACCTAGAAACATAGAAAAGTGACGGCAGAAATGGGGCAAGGCCCATCAAGTCTGCCCACTCCATTGACCCACCCACCATCAGAATCATGGCCGGTGGCGCATAGTGATGCTGAAGTCTGGCACCACCCTAACCACGCCCCCCTTCCAGGCTTCAGCGTCACAATGCGCTGCTAGCCGCCAGGGAGACAGGCGCTGGTCGGAGACGATGCTTAGCGGCAGCTATTTTGTTTTATACCATCTTTTAATTGGTTTTAAATGATGTGGTAAATTACCGTGTCATTTGTCACCAATTAAAACAATTAAGTTTGGCGGTAGTAGGACGAGAATTAGCTCCTAAAAGTGTTACTGCATTAATTTTTTTTAATGGCCATATACTAATGCTAATATTAAGCATGTGGTCAGAAATGCAAAAAAATAGAAAAAAAAGCCTTAGAAATGGGCTTAGCATATGGGAAATGCCCGTGTAAGGATGTGCTAAGTGGATTTTTTTTACCACAGCTAACCAAAAGGGTACCTTGATGCTTATTCTGCTACACTTTTACTCACTTAATCTTATTCTTTTTCTGAATATCTAACCCCCCCCTCTTCTACGAAACCGCAATAGCGGTTTTTAGCGCAGAGAGCCGCGCCGAATGGCTCGCTCTGCTCCAGATGCTCATTGAGTTCCTATGAGCATCGGGAGCAGCGCGGGCAATTCAGTGCGGCTCTCTGTGCTAAAAAACGCTAGTGCGGTTTCGTAGAAGAGGAGGCAAGTCTTTTCCTGAAACATGTTCCTTCTTCAAGAAAACATTTTTTATTTTTTTTTTGTTTGGGGGGGTTTTTCCCCCTAGGTGCATTAACTTATGTTCTCGACACTGAATCACGTTTGCTACTTTGATATTTCATTCCTATAATTTTTTTTTACAGAATTTTCCCACAGCGTGTCATGGTCTGCTGGATTATTTGCTACATCTAATATCAGTGGTCATAAACAAAAAACTGCCTTTCGCCTCTCAATGTTACGTACATCAGTATGGAAGATAATGAAACACCAGCCTATCACTCACTATACAATCCCTACGGCATTCCTCTTTCTACCTTCTACAAGCTATAACCTGTGTCATTAATCATTACCTTCCACATCCTACCACCCAACCAGTTTCACATTCATTTTCCTCCATTTATTAAGTTTTCTCTATTAGATCCAAGCATGACATTGGTATAAATACTTTAGTACAATCCAGATAGATGAAATTTAAGCTGGAGCTGTATCTCTACATATTACTCTGATAATGACCCGAACGATGATTACGTTGCCACAGAAGAATGTCTTTCTCCCAGACCTATTCTACAGCTCTGCATACCTCTTTTGCTTTCCAAATGGAATGCTCATATTTCTCGAATGACAGATGCTCGTATTTTCTGCTGTTTTCATTGTAATCTGAACATTTTATAATTGCATATTTACATAGTGATATGGCATGTGATAGCAGATAAGAATCAACCAACCTACTCAGTCTAGGCAGATGTTCCTCTTTTCTAGGAAGGTGCTTTCATTTTCAAAATGTATATTAATGTATATATCTTTATGATACTGTGTGGTTTTCATGATGTGAAGTTTTCTTATTATCCCCACCTTTTATGAAACTGCATTAGGCTTTTCTATTGCCAGCCATGGCTGTAAAAGCTCAGACACTCATAAAATTCCTATGAGCATCAGAGCTAATACCGCCACGACCGGCGATTAAAAAAAAAGCCTAACACAGCTTTATAAAATGGGGCCTATGTGTTTATGTTGTTCTTTTCCCCTTTTTTTCACGTGGAGGCCTCCAGCTCTACCTCCCTGTTGCTACCAAACCACAGTGCCAAAATTAAGTTGAAGCTCCCCACCCAGGATTGTTGCCATCTCACTCTAGTCTCTATCCTCCCAAATATCCTATCAGAATCTACAAATGAACAACATGAATCACCAGTCATTATTACAAGCCATTTTGTAAGGCAAATGAGTAAAAGTAAGAGGAAAAGAAGGCCGCTTTGGTTCTCAAAAGTAGTAGCTAAGAAGGTAAGGAATAAGAGGTTAACTTTCATAAACTACAAAAGATCGCAGAAAGAGGAAGACAGGCAAAAATATCTGGAAAAGTTAAGAGATGCTGGTTGAGTAGTCAGGAAAGCAAAGATACAAATGGAAAAAACAAAAATAGCCAACATGGTAAAATAGGTGGAGAAGACATTTTGTAGGCATATTAGTAATAAGAAGGGAAATCATGTTTGACGAATTTACTTCAATCTTTTGAGACCGTGAACAAACAAATTGATAGTAGAGAACCGGTAGACATAATATACTTGGACTTCCAGAAAGGTTCCACATGAAAGACTTCTCAGGAAACTACAAAGCCATGGAATAGAGGGAGATATACTAAGATGGATAGGCAAATAGCTAGAGAACAGAAAGCAGAGAGTGGGCATAAATGGGAAGTTCTCAGACTGGGAGAAAGTGACTAGAGGTGTACGCCAGGGCTCGGTACATGGGCCCATCTTATTTAATATTTTCATCAATGACCTAGAAGAAGGAACATCCAATGAGATCATTAAGTTTGCAGACGACACAAAGCTATGCCGGGCAATCAGTCCTCCATAGCTCCAGGTACATTAGATAGATTGTGAGCCCACCAGGACAGATAGGGAAAATGCTTGAGTATCTGATTGTAAAACTGCTTAGATAACCTTGATAGGTGGTATATAAACACCTAGTAAACTTGAAACTACTACATCCCAAAAAATAAATTTCTGCTGTTGGCCCCAGCCCTGAAGGCTTCTCTCTACTATGTTCTGCCAGACAGAAGAATGAGAGAAGGCTTCTGAGTCAGCCACGTGTAGTGTGCAGGACCCGTGGCCCTGCAAAGAATTGTGGCTGGAAGGCAGGAAGGAGGCAGCCTAACTGGATAGCTCCAGTAGAGTCTTGCAGTAGGGGGGCACCGAAGTAGTTGGGCCACAAAACGTGCGCACGCGCGGTTGGACCAAAAAAGGGAGAGAGAGCGGGCATGAACTTGGGATAGATGAGGGCGCGTATTGGGATATGGGAGGGGCACAAACTTGGGCAAAGGCTGGAAGTAGGGAGGGGGCACAAATTGGGACACAGAAGGAAGGGAGGGGGCATGAAAAGGGAGAGAGGAAGGGGCACCAACTTGGGATATAGGATGGAGGGTGGAAGGAAGGGAAAGATGCTGAGGTGGGGTGGAAATAGAAAGAGAGAATTGTTGGGCATGAGTGTGTGAATAAAAGTGAAAGAGATGGTGCACAAGTGGAATGGAAGAAAGAGGAGTATTTTTGGGGATAGGGAGGGAGAGGAGTGAGGTACAGATACAAATGCATGGGGAAGAGATAGATTTGAGGGAGAAATGTTGGATATGGTGGTGGAACGGGAAAAGTGGGACAGATTGAAAGGGATGTAAGAGAGAGGTATTTTGGACACAGTGGTGGAGGGAATGGAGGTAGAGATGTGGCATGGTGCTGGGGAGGGGTGACAGAAGGAGAAATGTTGGGCATGGGGCTGGTGGGAGGCGTGAAAGATGCTTCACATGATCCGGGGGATGAGAGAGGGAGAAATGTTGGATGTGGCAGTAGAGGGGGTGGGAGAGATGCACCCTGGAACTCTCTCTCTCTCTCTCTTTCCCCACTCCCTTTGCAGCAAGGGAGGGAATGAGAGATAAAGAGATGATGGACAGTGAGAGAGAGAGGGAGGGAGACTTGTTGCACATGGGGGTGGAGGAGAGAGGAAGAAATTCTGTTCAGGAGTGGGGTAGGGAAAAAGAGGGAGATTGATCCAGGAGAGAAGGGAGTGAGGATGCTGTACAATGGGAGAAATGGAAGAGAGAGGGAGAAATGCTGGACCATGGTAGGAGGAATCAATGGATAGCAACAGAGGAATTTGCAGAAGATGGGAAAATGGAAAAGAGAGAAACTGGGACCAACTTGATGGAAAAAATAAATCTCTAGACAACAAAGGTAAACAAGGAATTTATTGACTGAAATATGTTAGCTTTGGGAAATGTATATAGCAGATATCTTTGTATTGTGTTCAAAGAAAAGGAAATGAATTTCTGGTTTTATTTCTCCAGTGCTGAAGTACTTGCTGACTCTTGCTGTGGTTGCTGGGGATCACCAGCTGAGGACCTCCTCCAAAGATGGCCAGAACTCCTCTCCACCAAGCACAGCAGTTGCTGGCAGCATCCCTGAGGCACTGAGGTGCCAGCATTTGTGACTCAGGGACGTTACTGCTGCCTGCCAAGCTTGGCAAAAGGGACCCTCAGCCACCTTCAGAGGAAGTCCTCAACTGACACAACTTGGGGTCTTCATCAGCTGGCATACTTATATTTTATATTTACATTAGTAAGTGTTCTTCTCAATTAATATTACCAAATTAATAAAGTAACTTTGCTTATTTGTAAATGGGTCTCTTCCAGACAGACCTACAACACATTCTGAAAATCAATTAAAACCGCTCTATTTGACAAATTCCTTGCTTAATCAGTTGACCGCTCTCAGATATTCTTTCCCCTTATAACCCCAATGTATTATGCAACTTCTTTCTCCTCTCATGTATTCCTTCCCCATGCTTCCCAAATTTATTATGTAACTTCCTTCTTCTTGCATTGTGTAATTTGCTGATTGTCCAGCCTTCTTTCTATGTGAACCGCCTAGAAGTCAGTTTGACTATGGCGGTATAGAAAAATAAAGTTATTATTATTATTACTTTAATTCAGTAGCATAATTAAATGAAATAACTGCTTCTGAAGTTTATAAGGACGGGCGGGGATGGATTCGATTCCTTTCGGGAATGGGCGTGGACAGATTTGATTCCAGTGGGGATGGGTTTGATTTCTGTCCCCGCACAACTCCCTAGTTCAAACCCATGCTTCTCTTTGTGACACTGGTCAAGTCCCATAATCCCCCCTATTGCCCCAGGTACATTAGATAGATTGTGAGCCTGCAGGGACAGACAGGGCAAAATGTTTGAGTACTTGAGTAAATTCATGTCAACCATTCTGAAATAGGGGATATTGTTGCGGAAACTAAATTGAAATGCTACAAGATATCCTCACACTGAATATTTACTTTAGGGCATACAATTCTCTATTTTTTTGAATGACTTCACAATTCTTAACATTAGCAGAGTAACATAATACTAAGTGCAGCAGTCCTTTAGCTTGGATTGCTGGTTTTATGGGTAAAATACTTACCGAGCTTTATTTTCTGTCAGTCTAACATGTAACACACCACGCTTCTAAATCACAAGGTTTAAGCATTATTATTTATATAGCATGCCATAAAATATAAGTGCCATTATCTCTATTTGAGATATGATGCAAATTCCTTCTGCAATGGAATTTACTTTCAGAGTGTTTCAGATTCATTTAAAAGGAGGATAGTTGCAAAGCCACTTCCATTTGCATCTTGCTGCCTTTCACTCACAGAGATTACAATGCATCACAATAAAGGCAACCAGCATTAACTATGGGGGGATTGCAGCTTAATTTTATTGCTAAGATTTAAAAAGCCTTCTGGAATAGCACTGTGAAAGGGCTGGCAAAGGGAAGTGATAAGGGCTAGGTTAGTCCATTGAAAGCCGCAGCCTGCCATATATCATTAGAGGGAAAATGGCATGAAGGATGTCTTACGCTGGTATCAATTTCACACCGCGATCATTTGTGCAGAATTAAAGGAGTCATATTGGGTCAAAGGGAAACTGTATTTCTTTACAGGTTGTAATATCATTTATCATTAAAAAAAAACCAACCCCATTAAAACTCTACAAAGATGATTTTACAAATATGAACTTTCAAGACCATAGAACTCTTCAGATGTGACTTGAAAGCTTATGTTCATGACATTTTGTTTAATTTTCAGGAAGGTTTAGTGAAAGATAGAACCCACAAGAAAACCAACAGTACCAGATTTAAAACATAGGTCTGACCCCAAATACACGTCCTAGAAAGAGACTCAGTTATAAGGCTAGATCCAACAGACCTTAGACAAACCCCTAAGGCTCTATGAGGGAGCAAGGGACTCTCTACTTCAAAACCCAAGGCATATAATTAACTAGTTTAACCTCGATGTTTGTCATTTTGATGATTATGTATGCATTTTTGTAAACCGCTTAGGTTTAAGTGGGTTACAAATGTAATAAATAAACAAATAGATATTTCTGGTGCAGCTTATAGGGGGCTATAAACTTTTTAAATTAAATAACTAATGCGTCCATTATAGTCTGTGGACACGTTAGCATTTAGCGTACGCTAATATTTAGCATGCGCTAAAATGGCTAGCGCGCCTTTGTAAAAGGACCCCTAAATAAATAAAATAAAAGTTCTTACTGGGGAAAACTGGGACAGAGGGAAAGAGTGGAAAAGTAACCCTAATAGTGCAGTGGGCTGAGATCCTGGGGAACTTCTCGTGGCCCTAGGCCAGGGGTAGGCAATTCCAGTCCTCGAGAGCCAGAGCCAGGTCAGATTTTAAGGATATCCACAATGAATATGCATAAGATAGATTTGCATTAGAGAATGACACGGTGAAAAAATTGGTCCCCGTCACCGCCCCGTCCCCGTCTCACCATCCCCGTCCCCGCCCCGTCCCCGTCTCACCATCCCCGTCACCGCCCCGTCCCCGTCTCACCATCCTCTTCACCGCCCCGTCACCGCCACTGCCAAACCATTCACCGCCCCGTCACCGCCACTGCAATCCCATTCACTTTTCTTTATTTACGTATAAAGGAAACATTCTTTAAAACTTTAAAACTTAGTTAAATATTAGTTAATAACTATACAAAAACAAAACACGCAGAGAAAAAATTAATTAATATAAATTCTCAAAACTGACACATTTTGATCACTAAATTTAAAATAGTTATTTTTCATACAGTTTTTCAATCACTAATCTTCCACCACCCCTGGGGCTAGCAATGCAAAAACAAACACGACATGTACTTTAAATGTACCTAATCGCGGCAAAGATCTCCCTGCCGTGATTAGCATAGTGACCGCGGCTACGGCTGCAAGTCTCCCCTCCCCCCAGCGATCACGGCAGGACGGCACCCAACCCCTCCTGCTGGACCCCCCCCCCCCCAACGAACCCTCCCACCCCGGAACCCCCTTAGTCTTACTTTCCAAGTTGGACCGGACGGCTCCTCACACGTATGGCCAGCAGGCTTGCCTCCGTCCAAATGAGGCGGGCCCGCCCCTACCCTGCCCAACCCACAGGATCCTAGGGCCTGATTGGTCTAGGCACCTAAAGCCACTCCCGCTATAGGAGGGGCCTTAGGTGCTTGGGCCAATCAGGCCCTAGGATCCTGTGGGTTAGGCAGGGGAGGGGAGGGGCGGGCCCGCCTCATTTGGACGGAGGCAGGCCTGCTGGCCAGACGAGCGAGGAGCTGTCCGGTCCAACTTGGAAAGTAAGACTAAGGGGGTTCCGGGGTGGGAGGGTTCGTTGGGGGGGGGTCCAGCAGGAGGGGTTGGGTACCCTCCTGCCGGCGATCTTAGGGGAGGCCATTGGGAGGCAGGGGAGGGGAGGGGCGGGCCCGCCTCATTTGGACGGAGGCAGGCCTGCTGGCCAGACGAGCGAGGAGCTGTCCGGTCCAACTTGGAAAGTAAGACTAAGGGGGTTCCGGGGTGGGAGGGTTCGTTGAGGGGGGGTCCAGCAGGAGGGGTTGGGTACCCTCCTGCCGGCAATCTTAGGGGAGGCCATTGGGAGGACCGGCAGGAGGGGTTGGGTACCCTTCTGCTGCGATTGGCAGGAAGGGTTGATCTGACAAATGAGGAGCACGGTGAAACACAGGTAAATAGCGGTTCCTAGAAGGGGGTACATTGGCCCGCGGGGACAAACCTGTTCACCGTTTCCGCGGTCGGTGAATGGCCTTGTCCCCGTCACCGCAGCGACTGCTAGTTTTCTTCCCCGTTTTCGGCGGTGACCCGCGGCTTAAATGCGGTGGCCGCGGGTAAACCGTCACCGTGTCATTCTCTAATTTGCATCTCAAGGAGGCAGTGCATGCAAATCCATCTCATACATTATTCATTGTGGCTATCCTGAAAACCTGGCCTGGCTCCGGCTCTCGAGGACCGGAATTGCCTACCCCTGCCCTAGGCAAACCATTTAGCCCTCTATTTTTCCAGATTCAAAATCAGATTGTGAGCCTACTAGGGCAGGGATCTCGAATTCCCTCCTTGAGGGCCGCAATCCAGTCAGGTTTTCAGGATTTCCTCAATGAATATGCATGAGATCTATTTGCAAGCACTGCATATTCATTGGGGAAATCCTGAAAACCCGACTGGATTGTGGCCCTCAAGGAGGGAATTTGAGATCCCTGTACTAGGGACAGAGAAAGTACCTGCATATAATATGTAAACTATTTTGGTTGTACCACAGGAAGGTGATATATCAAGTTCATGACCCTTTACTGTTAAAAAAGATGGCAAAAAAGGGGGAAGAAAAGACCTTTATGTCCAAAGCAATATGAAAGCATCTGAAATACAGTGGCCATGAAGATAAGGGAAAGCTCTGTGGATTGTGTTGAAAAGAGGAGATGGTAATTTCAGCTGTACTGATTTAGCCTACAGACACCCAACTCAAACAGAACTGGACAAAGGAATGATCAAAGATATTTCAAAGGTGAGAATAAAAGAAGTGATAGCATTGAGTGACTTTCATTTACCAGATGTGGACTGTAGTAACTCATCTGCAAATTTGTAAAGAAGTAGAATTAGAGTGGATGTTTTACAAGGAACTTTGCTCAGACAAATGTTGGAATTCATTAGGGACGGTTCTAATGTCTAGCTAGATGCCCATCTGGATGGGAGTGATCACTGCATGATATGGTTTGATCTAAAAGCTAGGGTGGAATCCAGTCAGATGAAGCTCAAAGTTCTGGATTTCAAACACACTGTCTAGTAAAATGGGGAAGTATCTGAATGTGGAGTTGTTAGAGTGAGAGGAAATCAGGGAACTGGAAAGAGTAGGATAAAGTGACAGGACCATAAAAAAGAACAGCTTATCTCTATATAAGAACAGTAAATAAAAGCAAGAGGGAAAGGAAACTGATATGGTTCTCCAAAGATAAAGGCAAAAGAAAAAAAGGTATCTGTATAGATCAGGGGTGGGCAACTCCAGTCCTCGAGGGCTGGAATCCAGTCAGGTTTTCAGGATTTCCCCAATGAATATGCAGTGCTTGCAAATAGATCTCATGCATATTCATGGAGGAAATCCTGAAAACCCGACTGGATTCCGGCCCTCAAGGACTGGAGTTGCCCACCCCTGGTATAGATGATTGCATAAAGAGGAACACAGACACATATGCAAAAACTACTGAAAGTGTCATAGAATGAAATCAGGGAGGAAAAAGCATGGATTGAAGGGGAAAAAAAAAAAAGCTAAAGAGGTAAAGTGAGGTGACATTTTTTCAGATATACTGGGGTGAGGAGGAAGGCCAGAGGTAGATTTATGAGATTCAAAGTGCTGGGAGCCAATATGTAGAAAATAATGATGGAAAACCCCCCATAAGGACTATAGATAGCTGACAAAAGTCATTGATACTATGCCTTTCACAACACCTATGGTGAAATGCTAGAAACACTGCCATAGGGATAGAGAATGACACAGGGACAAATTTGTCCCCATCCAGTCCCCGCGAGTTTTGTCACTGTTCCTGCCCCATTCCAGTAAGCTCTGCCTTAACTGCACAAGCCTCGAACACTTGTTTTTAAAGTGTTTGAAGCTTGTGCAGATGAGGACAGAGCTTGCGGGAATGGGGCTGGGGCAGGAAAAGAACTCACGGGGACGGGAAAATGAGTTCCCTCTGGGACGGGGAAAAATTTGTCCCTGTGTCATTCTCTACATAGGGGCTTTATTGTGTGACTTTCTACTTCCAATACTAGACATTAGAGACAGGAAATATGTGTCCTCTCTATCTATCTCCAATATCTGAAAGCAATGATCAGAAGCAGGAAAACTGGCTACTGCCAGTCCCTTCTATGAACTCCAGCCCTGTTTTGGTTAGAATCTTCTGAAGAATCATTGACTGATGCCTGAAGTATATTTTTTGTGGCTATTCCTGAAGGACAGCACCAAAGCAAAATGGTTCAGTACACTCTACTGACAATCTTGTTCGTCCTCCACTGGGTACAGCACAGACCTTTGCAAAAGAATCCAAAAGACCCCTTTGTAAATATTTGGGCATTAAGAATTATATTCCCGAAAACAGTGGTCTCAAACTCAAACCCTTTGCAGGGCCACATTTTGGATTTGGAGGTACTTGGAGGGCCTCAAAAAAAATAGTTAATGTCTTAATAAAGAAATGACAATTTTGCATGAGGTAAAACTCTTTATAGTTTATAAATCTTTCCTTTTGGCTAAGTCTTAATAATAATATTGTATTTTATTGCCGAAGAGACATATGATCAAGAAACTGTTTTATTTTACTTTTGTGATTATGATAAATATACCGAGGGCCTCAAAATAGTACCTGGTAGGCCGCATGTGGCCCCCCGGGCTGCGAGTTTGAGACCACTGCCCTAACACATGACACACTGTGTAGGGGGAGGCACCTGCTTTGGATTACCCCTGCTAAGTCCCATCCTATTCATGTTGGCCTCTTCCTCAGCAGTATATCTTTGAAGAAAAGTCAGCCCCAGTGCCTGCTGTGGATCCTAGCTCAGGAAGCACAGCTAGTGGTAGGTCTAGATGGTACCACTGTGGCAACCCTTATCAAAATTTATCACTGGAAAAAGTTGCTCACAGTACCCGTGCCTAAATGTAAACCTGGAAACCACATTTACAAACAATACGGCACATATCCTGGCTCTTCCTGCAATTATTGCATGACCACATACCGCCGATGAATGCAACAAAACTGCACGCACAGTAACATTCAGGCTTTCAAAGTGCTAGGCGCATGTGCTGGTTCGATACTTCCCAGGAGCCCTGAATACACATTTTATACCATTAACTCGCTCTCTCCTTTCCTCTCCCATTACTTAATGCACATTAAGCACTCGGGAGGGCTCAAAATAAGGTTCCACAATCAAATCGTGGGATTTCTAAAACAGTGCCTATTGAGTTTAAACAAATTCTTCCAGTTGGAGCATATAGTACTTGGCTCGAATGACTCCACCACATTTCAAGCTAAAAGGTACTATACACACTTTCATACTGTCGTCAACGCAAGGCTTAATATGAAACATTTATACTCCGGTTTACATTAGCAGCCATAATGCTTGACACTTGGTCACCAAATTATCAAACCTCCAAGGAGTACGATTTCCTTTTCAGTGCTGGGCTTCACTTTGTTTTGACACATTAGTTCTAGAACAGCTGCAGGCTTTTGATCCACCTTTTAACCCTGATAACTAATTAAAGATGGACACTGTTCAGTCCAAAGTAGGTTTTTTTTGCTAAACCTATTCATTGGAAAGCCCCCTTCAGGCAGTCCTTGTCAGATAGTAGAACTTAAAAGGAACTCCTCCTTTTTCTTTGAATATGAATTATTTCTTTTCTAACCCAATTTAACCTTTGACGTTAGGCAGTATGATTCCCTTTACCGTTAGTTGCAAAAGCTTATATTCCATCACGATTTTCCTCCCAGTGATAAGCTTGACATGGTTGGTTTCTTGAACATGATGGATCTGCTGCACACAGGAAACATTTAGACTTTGTGAAGCAAGCTCTGTATCCATACCACCAAGCCAGATCTGATGGTAACCAGAAAACTCAGTGACACTAATAAGTTGCTTTGTTAAGAACATAAGAATAGCCTTACTAGGTCAGACCAATGGTCCATCAAGCCCAGTAGCCCGTTCTCACGGTGGCCAATCCAGGTTCCCTAGTATCTGGCCAAAACCCAAAGAGTAGCAACATTCCAGAATCTCAAAGAATAGCAAGATTCCGGAATCCCCAGAGTAGCAACATTCCATGGTACCGATCCAGGGCAAGCAGTGGTTTCCCCCATGTCTCTCTCAATAACAGACTATGGACTTTTCCTCCAGGAAATTGTCCAAATCTTTCTTAAAACCAGCTACGCTATCCGCTCTTACCACAACCTCTGGCAATGCGTTCCAGAGCTTAACTATTCTCTGAGTGAAAATTTTTTTCCCCCTCCTATTGGTTTTAAAAGTATTTCCCTGTAACTTCATCGAGTATCCCCTAGTCTTTGTAATTTTTGACGGTGTGAAAAATCAATCCACTTGTCTACTCAGGATTTTGTAAACTTCAGTCATATCTCCCCTCAGCCGTCTCTTTTCCAAGCTGAAAAGCCCTAACCTGAAAATGATGACATATTGTTTATTGGAAGCTTCTATACCACTAATGATGCTTATACCACTACTGAACTTCTGTAATGGTGTTACAGTACATATCTGACAAAGGCAGGGCTAACATTTAACATGGGCAACATACAGAATTGGAAAGTTGTGAAAATCCTTTTCCTTCTTAAGAGGTTTTTTTATTATTATTATTATTTGGAATAAAAGCATGGAAATTCATTAAATTAAGGAGTTTTGATTACAGAATTGCTGTGGCTGTGTAATTTCAAAGCTCTGGCAATATACTTGGTTTGCAGCTGGCTGTACCACACAAGAGCTTGTATGCATCAGTGATGCAGAGAGCTATGCCACTAGTAATTAACTATTGGCAGGGTCTCCCAAGATAGACAGGTCTCAGCTGAAGTGCCAGACTAAGACAAACCACCCATTTGAGCAGCAGCAGTATAGGGGTGTGTCGGTGGTGGAGGATCACATTTCTGTGACTGGCCACAAAACTGGCATCACCTGAGTGGAAGAAAGGCCTGGAAATCTACTTATGAAAACGCAATGGATAGATACAGTGAAACAAATTATGATTTATTGCTTAGTAAAATGGTGTGGTGGCTGTGTTAGTCTACTTTTAAAGGTAATATATAGAAATAAAACAAAAACATAAAGGAAATAAGGTGATCTCTCTTTTATTGGACTAACATAATGCATTTCTTGATTAGCTTTCGAAGGTAACCCTTCTTCAGATCAGAAATAAGCAAATGTTGACAAATATCAGTACATTACTCCCCCAAAATTTATGGGGGTTCCTTTTCAGGAACACCCGTGAATTTTGAAAAACTGTAGTTAGCTGATCGAAGGCTGGAGAGGCAGGAGAGGGCAACCGGGGTGCCGGCGGGTGCTGAAAATCATTCTCGGTATTTTCCAACCACCTCTTCCTGGTACTAAAGTCAGGCTACACCAATCAGGAGCTGCTTTGACACACCAGATAGTCTGTGATTCGTGAACCGCGAAGTCACGGAGGTTTATCTATATATATAAAATCGGAGGTATGTATGTGTGTATGTATGTATGTATGTGTGTGTGTATGTGCTGCGATCACGCAAAAACGGCTTGACCGATTTGAACGAAACTTGGTATGCAGATCCCTCACTACCTGGGGTGATATGTTCTGGGGGTCTCGCGGCCCACCTGCACACGGTCAATGGAAAAAATGTAAAAAGCTGCCATTCTCACTGTAATTCAAAAACGGCTTGACCGATTTGAACGAAACTTGGTATGCAGATCCCTCACTACCTGGGGTGATATGTTCTGGGGGTCTCGCGGCCCACCTGCACACGGTCAATGGAAAAAATGTAAAAAGCTGCCATTCTCACAGTAATTCACAAACGGCTTGACCGATTTGAACGAAACTTGGTATGCAGATCCCTCACTACCTGGGGTGATATGTTCTGGGGGTCTCGCGGCCCACCTGCACACGTGGGCGGAGCTACAAACAGAAATTCATATTTCACCCATTCATGTCAATGGAAAAAATGTAAAAAGCTGCCATTCTCGCTGTAATTCAAAAACGGCTTGACCGATGTGAACGAAACTTGGTATGCAGATCCCTCACTACCTGAGGTGATATGTTCTGGGGGTCTCGCGGCTCACAACTCTATGTTGCTTGCTCAAGGGTTGGTTCACCCAAGAATTTATATGTTCTTGCTCCAGGAGGTGAAACTAAAATTGTTGTTTATAATCACGTTTTGCGTTAGTTGTATTGTATTCATTTTGTCAAATATTTCACATTATAATTTGAATATTGTACTTTTTATTAAGCTGTAAAAAAATAATTTCATTCACCACTATAAAGTATCTTTATTTGAATCCATTTTCAGTGTTATTGCTATAATTAAATACCCGTGCAACAGCTAGTTGTATATATAAGTGAAACATAAAAGCATTTCAATGACAGTCTCACAGGAAGCGGGAGGGGTAGGCAAAGTGAGAAACAGGGAGGGCTGAGTGGGTGAGAGACAGAGGAATATGTTTGGGTGATAAGAAGGTAGCAAAGCAGTCTAATTTCATGGTTTCTAATGCAATAGAAAGCCAAGGTTTTTATTAAGTCCTATCTGTAGTTTTCTCTGTGTATTTCAAGGAAGGAGGCAACTCCAGAATAATCACCAATAATATTGTCTCCTCCCTTGAAATACCCAGAAAAAAACTATTGCAGTACAAAAACAAGAAAACCACAGAGAAAATTCCCCCTGGTACTGGCATACAATCCAGAGCTGGAAAAACTGAAAAAAAAGTATAAAACATCTACAGCCACTACTCCAGGAGGATGAATTACTGAAAGAAATATTCCCAGCTCCACACATGCTGGCCTACTGACAGGTACCTAATCTGAAACAAATACTAGTGAAAAAAACAAACTCCCAACACAAACTCCCAAAGAAGAGAATGGCACATGTCCCTGCAAACTACGTGAACACATTTCACAGGACCTCACAGCCACTCACATGGGAAAAACTTTCAGCATAAGGGGATCCTTCATATGCTGATCTTCTAATGAGGTATATATTATTCAATGCAAAAAGTGTACAGAAGGGTGCTACATTGGAGAAACAAGCCGAGGGGGGATCCAAGATGGCGGCTTGCTGAGAAGCCTGTGAGGTTCGTTTTTCTGAAGCTCTAGGGTGGTGAGCAAAATGGTTCTCTACCCAGATAATGGGTAAGAAAAAGGGAATGGCAAAAATCCGAGTCCCAGTGGTTAGCCATGTACCGCCGATGAAGCAAACTAACATAGAGGACTTCAGAACTCCGACTAGACCCACGTGCAAGTGAGCAGCGCTAGCGGCAACGGGATCTCGTTGAGTCCTGAGAACAGAACGGCACCCCTGCAGCCAGACTCTGCCAGCGAGACTTCATCCTGGGATAAAAATAGTATGGAACTGGACTTGCATTCCTCCCAGTCCATGACAGACTGAACCTCCTGGTCCAAGTCTGCATCCTCATCTGGTTGGGGCGCCTGTCTAGGGGAAAACCCCCTGCACTGCTGTCATTGGTGCGCTAACAGACACTGAAGGCCCTCAGCAGTTTAAATAAGCATTCCACATATGTCTCACAAAACCCGAGGTGAAGCCTTGAAGTCTCACTGCCAGTCCTCCTTGGCTCTGCGGCCCCCATGCAACTGCGCTTGACCAATAAAGATTTGGAGGGTCCTGGAAAGGGTCTCGTTCCCCGGGAATGTGCTTCTTGCAGATTCCCAGCCCTGGAGAACTTGGAGGCAGCTGAGCCCTCGGCTCCTGCCCCTCTCCCGTATGCTTCATTGCATTTGAGACATGGACCAGAGAATGGCGCAGTGACTGTTTCCCACGGTTACACTGCTTCAGCATAGGATTTAGCTGGAATCAAGGGAGAAGAAATTTGCCTCACGGATTCACTGGATGAACCTGGTCTTTTGGTGGACTGAATCTCAACTCCTGGAAAACCATGCCACGAAAGGAAGGAGTATCATAAAGTTGGCCTATTGTTAGCCCCGGCCAAGCCAGAAAAGAGCCAAACAGCCTGCGCACAAGCTCCTGACTAAATCAAGGATGCGAGCAGCTATGCAGGGGATGGCCCCTGAGCTCAAAAATATTAAAGCAGGCTATCTAGCTAGGTGACCCCAAGTGCTGATCCTGCTAACAGCAGACTTATGTCATATGAGTCTGCATCTTCTCCCAGGCAGAGGTCCACCAAATGGAAATCTCTGGGCGAGTCTCCAAAGAACACTAAAAATAATAAGAACACTAAAAATAATAAAACCGCAGAGTGGATCAAAAACACTTCAGAGTAACTTGCTAGAAAATGAACTGAGGAGGGCAGGAGCAGCTCCCTGGGAAGGAGGTGGAGTGAAAACATGACTGACAGTTTTCTGCGAGCAATTTGCTAGTTCAGATACAAGACTCTAGCGTTCAGGACCACTAGACACACTGCACTAGAATTTTATTTGGCTACTATTTGGGGTCATGACCATAAAAAAATGAACAACCACTGCCTTAGCCAATGTATATTGTTTGATCCTACCATGACTGGTGGTTTTTAAGCTTATTGGTATTTGTCACCCAGATCTTCCTACCCTGTCAGTGCTTCCCTACAGTTTTCCCTGATCCTAAGAAAGCTGGTATTTAAATCAAATGCATATCAAATTATTTTGTTAGTGTTTAAACTGTACCACCAAATTCTCTCCCCTCAAATAAGAACAAACTCTCAATTTTTGAAATCTAGAGATGGGCTGATGACATGACTTTAGAAGGCATCTGTAAATCTCAGTCCTTGTGCCGATACTGCTGGCTAGGCAGGTTTTCACGGTCATATTCAGAAAACTGATAAAATATACGATCCAGGAAAATTATTTTTTTATGATGGTCACAAAACCCTGGATTATTTTGGGGAACTATGTAACAATTTCCAACAATATGATAGGAATGATAATTCAGCTAAAAAAAAACTGCATATAAGATTAACTTTGGTTTTCGCTTCATTCTGCAGCCACTTCATGTCTCAAGGAAACATAAATTGTATTGTCTATGACTGATTTATCCCAGCAGAACTTTAAATCTTGTTAGAAATCCATTAGCTAAATTCTAGGGGAAAGATGACTTCTGCCAGCAAAAGCCTCCCCTTTCTTCTGCCCCCAGCACACACAATGTTTCCACCCTCCTATGAAAATCTTTAATCAACTGGACAAGAAAACAGTCTGGAATTAGGCCAATATTCTGGGGCGGGGCTTTATCTATCAATTTCTGCTTTTATAAGCACTGAGGAATCTTAAGGGAGATAAAAGGCAGGCGTCATGGAAGTCATACTATGACTAGCAGAGCCAAAAACATGGAAATATTCTCTGCTTCCAGAAAAGCAGCTGCAAACAAGGAATCTTGAAAAAACAAGAAGAAGCAAGTAAGCCCTTTTAATTTTCTCCCACTGACGTAAAGGTCTCGCATATACAGGGAAGGTAATCACTGGGTTTCTGGAAACAACAAAGCTTTTTTTATATAGGAAGAGAACTTGTACAGAGTAGCCCTTGGAAGACATGTGTTCATTTACAAGAGGCCAAAACCCCTTTCGCCTTCCCTGTGGCGTGAGGAGGTGAAAAGCTATGCTAGGAGATTAACTGGTTGATTGATAGTACCACCCTATGTGCGTTCAGACTGGCAACATTAATGGATTGATTTCAGGGTGCACAGTGGGGCACTATAACGGTCTAGACCGTAAGACTCTCGGAAACAATATAAATTCAGTGAAAAGTGTATCAGATACTCATGAAAACCTTCCCACTGTATTGGGTTACAGACTGTAGTTTCTTTCTGCAACAACTAATTTCCTGCAGGACCCACTGCTGAGTCCTGCAGCGCATTTGGTATTCCTGAGATCCACTTTCATTTGAATCCTTTTAGAAACAAGAATGTCAAAATGTGCCTTTCCCTTACACACAGATATATAAACTCATATACTATACAGTGGCGTACCTAGCATATGTGACACCCGGGGCCCATCATTTTTTGACACCCCCCCATCTGTACAAAAACATGATTTTTAGTAACAAGCCACATGTCACACATGAGTGCCTAGGAAAAGGCAGCATCTTACATACTGCAGTGAGCAGTACAACATCAATACACCCATTGTAAAACTACGGTAAACAAGCCAAACTAGTACAGATCAATCCTGCAGTCAATCCTAACAAAAAACCATGTATTTTGAACACACAGAACATAGAAAACACCTTTGCCTAGTATGGAATATGTCATCACAAACTAACCCCTCCCTCTTTTACAAAACTGTAGTGTGGATTTTAGCCACGGTGGTAACAGCTCTGATGCTCATAGAATTCTGAGCATCAGAGCTGCTACCACCACGGCTGGCGCTAAAAAACGCTCCACAGTTTTGTAAAAGGGGGGGATAAAATAGAAATACATAGACAAAGGTTAAATTGAACCAGTGAGAAGCTGGACTCTGCATACACTGCACCACAGAAACAGTGACACATGTTTCCTAAAGCAATAAATAAATAGAAAATTTTTTTCCACCTTTGGCTTCTGTGGTTTCTGCTTTCCTCATCTTCTTGTAACTTGCTTCCTTCCATCCACTGTCTGCCATCTCTCTTCCTCTATATGGCATCTTCTCTCCTTCTATGCCCCTTCCAGAAACTGTATGCCTTCCCCTTCCGTCTCTCCTTTCACCCCCATTGGTCTGGCATCTCTCTCCTCTCCTTCCCTCTCCCACACCTTTCCTCTGCAATCCCTTTCCATTTTTTCCCTCATTTTCCTTTTCAATTTATTTTCTGCATCTGTCTAGATTGCGTTCTTATTACCCTCTCATCAATGTCCTTTTTTACTGTCTACCTAAAGCTTGCCACCTCTTTCCCTCACCCCTCCAGTGTTTCCCTAACTCAATCCTTTTCTCCCCATCATGCGCCCTCCTTTTATTTATCCCCTCCTTCCATCATGTACCCTTTTTCTCCAACCCTTCCATCTAGTACCTTCTCCTCTCTCTGTCCACTTCCATCCATTGTCTGCTCCCCTCTTTCTCTCCTTTCATTTCCTTCCTGCATTTGCTCCCTTATCTCTCCCATCAGCACTTCCATCCAGCATAGGCTCCACCCTACCATCCAATGTCTGCCCTTTCTCTCACCATCCACCCCTCTTCAATCAGCATCTGCCCCCTTTCTTTCCCTCCAATATCCTTCCCCCTTATGTCTCTCCCCTTTCTCTGTACATCAATTCTATCAGCACCACCCTTCCATACCACCCTGCCCCCTTTCTTTCCCTCCACCACTTCCATTCCAGCAATCCTGCTCCTTTCTCTCCCTTCATGCAGCAAGGTCCCACGATGACTGTAGCTGCCAGCTGCCAGTCCACCCCACTCCGATGTACTTGCTCTGGAGTGAACTCAGCAGGCCAGAAAGAATAGGCACATTTAAGTGGTGAAAATTTGACACAAGTGTGCCTTGAAAGAGTACATATACATATTTGGCTTTCAATGGGGTTCTTCAAACATCACACAGAAGCATAATACAGGCACAACTCCCAAGAACTCAGCACCAAATTTTCAAAGCAAGTTATCTATCAAATATGGTGGGGGTGTTTCTTACAGAATGAAAACAGATCACACCATAGATTATGCAAAATTTGTGAGGAAATGGGGAATCACTGCAAAATATCAACTAATACAACAGTATCTGACTATGGAGTTAGCTTATGGCAGTGTAACCATTCCTGTGCCACTCTCTAGCTTTGACACCAAAGTGTTTCTCTATACTTATCCTGTCCTGATAACAGGAAGCTTGCATATTTGCTTTAAGTGTTACATCTAAACTGTGCATGTAATCTATTCCCTTGATGAAGATGCAGCTTTATTGTGTTGAAACCTACAGTTTTTGCCGTTTCAAAGTACCATACGACAGTGTTTCCCAAGTAAGTCCTGGAGTACTCCCTTGCCAATCAGGATATCCATAATGAATTTACATAAGATTGATTTAAATATATCTACTGCCACCACTATATGCAAATCTCTTTCATGCATATTCATCATTGTGGATATTGTAAAAACAGAAACACAGGAGCTGCAGGGGAGGGCTGAGAGTGCTGTGCCATAAGAACATAAGAAGTGCCTCTGCTGGGTCAGACCAGAGGTCCATCGCACCCAGCAGTCCGCTCACGCGGCGGCCCAACAGGTCCAGGACCTGTGTAGTAGTCCTCTATCTGTACCCCTCTATCCCCTTCTCCTTCAGAAAATTGTCCAATCTCTTCTTGAACCCTAATACCGTACCCTGTCCTATCACGCCCTCTGGAAGCGCATTCCAGGTGTCCAAACTTCCTAGCATTGGTTTTGAATCTGTCCCCTTTCAACTTTTCCGAATGCCCTCTCGTTCTTGTAGTTTTCGAACGTTTGAAGAATCTGTCCCTCTCCACTTTCTCTATGCCCTTCATGATCTTGTAAGTCTCTATCAGATCCCCTCTAATTCTCCTCTTCTCCAGGGAAAAGAGCCCCAATTTCTCCAGTCTCTCATTGTATGAAAGGTTTTCCATACCTTTTATCAAACATATCGCTCTCCTCTGAACCCTCTCGAGTATCGCCATATCCTTCTTAAGGTACGGTGACCAATATTGGGCGCAGTACTCCAGATGCGGACGCACCATTGCCCGATACAACAGCAGGATAACTTCTTTCGTTCTGGTTGTAATACCCTTCTTGATTATACCTAGCATTCTATTCGCTCTATTAGCGGCCGCTGCGCACTGTGCCGACGGCTTCATTGTCTTATCCACTATTACCCCCAAGTCCCTTTCTTGGGTACTCTCACTCAATAACATCCCTCCCATCGTATAGTTGTACCTCGGGTTTTTGCTTCCTACATGCAATACTTTACATTTCTCTACATTGAACTTCATCTGCCATCTCGTCGCCCACTCCCCTAGCTTGTTCAGGTCCCTTTGTAATTCCTCACAGTCCTTTTTAGTCCAAACACCACTAAATAGTTTGGTGTCGTCCACAAATTTTATTATTTTGCACTTTGTCCCTGTTTCTATATCATTTATAAATATATTGAATAGCAGCGGTCCGAGCACTGACCCCTGCTATTCAATATATTTATAAATGATATAGAAACAGGGACGAGGTGCAAAATAATACAATTTGCCAATCAGGGGCCCAGCAGAAGAAAAAAGCAGTGCTGAAGGGTGAGCTGGCCAATCAGGGGACAAGGTTGGCCAATGGGAGAGGAGACAGCAGACAGCTAATCACTCAGAACGGCATGAAATTTGAGCAAATTGGAAAAATAAGAAGCAGAGTCACTTCCTAGCAATAATAGTCTGCACCAATCGGACACTTGGGGGAAGAAGAACCCCAAGGGAGACTGGGAAGAAGAAGACGAAGGCCCGGGTTATCAGGGCAGGATAAGTACAGAGAGACACTTTGGTGTCAGAACTAAAGAGTGACATGGGAATCATTACCGTGGTAATGGGGAGAACTTTAAAAATCCAACTCCTATAACTTTCCCACATATGTTCAAAAAATGATTTACTTAAGCCACAGTTTCATTGAAAGTTTCAGGCACATTTATTCTTATAATAATGAATAAGGGGAGAGCCTCAGACTGGCAGAGGCAAAAATATACAGTATTTACAAAATCATTGAACATTCTACCTACAAGCTAAGTAGTTTTGACCTTTTTGACACTATTTTGAAACATTTACTGTGTCTGCTGTAGGTAGGAGGGGGGTTAAGAGTCGGTGAAGATCTGTTCCCTTTCTAGTGCAGTAATTAACATTATTACTCACGGGGTTCTGAGGCTCTCCCCTTATTCATTATTATAAGAACAGATGTGCATGAAACTTTCAATGAAACTGTGGCTTAAGTAAATTATTTTTTGAACATATGTGGAAAGTTATAGGAGTTGGATTTGATTTTCTTTCTCATTCCTGTATAGAAGATTTTTTGGAGAACTTTAAAAATCCCCAGGAATACCACGGTACAGATAGACCATTCTGCAGTAGTGCCATGGAAACAGGGACCATTATCGTGGCATTCTAGTAATGGTCCTGCATCGTGGCATTCTAGTAATGGTCCTGCATCTCTCTTCAAGTTGAACATATCTGCAGCAGCGATTTCCACACGCTGCCTGTGACTGACTCTTGAAGCTTCCCCTCTGCTACAAACTTCCTGTTTTGCAGCAGAGAGGAAGATTCCGGGTCAGTGACAGGCAGTATGTGGGAATCGCTGCTGCTGCTGCCAGAGACCCATTCAACTTAAAGAGGGAGGCAGGACTGTGGGAGCTAAGCTGGTGCTTTCCCTCTGCAATGTTCTGAGAGAGAGAAGTATCCATGGGGGAGGGGGGAATAAGAGAAAAATGCCAAACCCAACTGAGGGAAGGGAGGGATAAGAGAGAAAGCTGCAAAATTGGGGTGGGAGAGAGGGAGAAGGAAGACCAGGTAAGTTAAGGGAGAAGAGATAAATGCCAGACCATGGGGAGGGAGGAGGGAAGGAGGGAAGGAAAAGAGAGGAGAGGGAAGAGATGCCAGAGGATAAAGCATGGAGAGGGAGGGGAAGGGGGAGGGAGAGATGGAAGGGAAGGAGACAGGGATACCAGACCTAGAGGGAGCAAAGGAAAGGAGAGAGATGCCAAACCATGAGGGTGCAGATATGCCAGGTAGTGGGATGGGGTGGGGGAAGAGATGCAGAGATGGAAGGGAAGGTGCCAGACCATAAGGTGGGGAGGGAAGGAAGTCAGGAAAGGAGAGAGAGATGCCAGAGTAAGGGGGAAGGGGAGGTGGAGACAGTGAGAGGAGAGATAAAAATGGAGAGAAGGGTGGCTGGAATGAATCATGTAAAAAGGAGAGAGGGGGCACAGGCTGAATAGAGGGGGGCAGGTGTTATATGGAAGTGGGAGAGGGTATACAATTTATGCAATGGTCATAGAAAGATGGCAGATACCATATGGAAGGGGGGAGAGGGTGGACAGTGTATGGAAGGGGAAAAGAAAGAGGGCATACCGTCAATGGAATGAAGAAAGTGAAGATAAGATGAGGAAAGCAGAAACCAGAGACAACAAAGGTAAAAAAAAATAATTTTTTTATTTTTTTTTTTGCTTTAGGATAAAGCTGTGTTGATGAATGTTTATAAACAGAAAATGGAAATAAGGTGATCTTTTTATTGTACTAATTTTAATATATTTTTGGATAACGTTTGGAGACCAAAACCCCTTCCTCAGATCAAGACAGGATACTGTATTAGCAGAATACTGTACTGACCCAAGGAAGGATGTTTTGACCTCTAAAAGTTAATTGAAAAATGTATTAGTCCATTAAAATGGTATCCTATTTTCCCTTTTTTTATTTCCATGTTTTAATTTTTAAATTAGTGATTGTAATTTGTCAGTTTTTTCAAATTTATATCTATCTCTATATTTTGCACAGTATTAGGGGACATGCATCTCTGTTTCTGTGGTGTTTCAGAGTATGCAGAGTTTAGCTTCATGGCAGTTCAGTTTAACTTTTGTCTACAAATTTCTACTTTTAGTTTGTGATTACTTATTCCATTCTGGGCAAGAGTGCATTTGTGTTGTGTGTGTATGAAACAGACATGGTTTTCTGCTAGCATTGTCTGTGCATTGATTTTATTTTTGTTAGAGAGCCATTTAACGGATGCATTCTAATCACAGAGGAAATTGGTGATGTATTAGGCTAGACTAGCTATGAGCAAGGATATATGAGGAAGAAAATTAAGACTGCAGAGACAGGACAGGGATGAAAAATGAGGGGAAGGGGTTACAAAGTGCATTTCATTGCAGAGACAGGGTGGGAATGGGAATGGGGATGAATTTTTGTCCCCATGTTGCTCTCTAGACTCAGAACTTCTGTGAGGGAGGGAGAGGATAAAGCAGTCTCAGCCATGAGACAACTATGACTTCTAGGAGGTAATTCTATACATATATATATGTGTGTGTGTGATGTGTATATATATATGTGTGCATAAGTGATGTCTTAATTGGCAGATAAGTGCCAAATACACTACGTGCCACAAAAGTGTTGTGGCTCATAACAGCAAGGGGTTGGAGCATGGGCAGACACACACAGTTTCTAGAATATTATCCACTGGGTGCATTGCATTGTGGGTGCATTTACTCTAGGCATGCCCACTTATACCAATCACTGACCTGGCATAAGTGATCATGCCAAGCTTTCGATGCTCCTAAGTGAGTTTATGTTAATAACATAAGAACTGCTGTACTGGAACAGACTGTAGGTCCATGAAGCCCAGTATCCTGTTTCCAACAGTGGCCAACCCAGGTTCCAAATACCTAGCTAGATCCCAAGTAATAAAACAGATTTCATGTTGTTTATCCTATGAATAATCAGTGGATTTCCCCAAGCCATCCCAATAATGGCCTATTGACTTCTCTTTTAGGAAATTATCCAAGCCTTTTAAAATATTCTATAACATGCTAGGTGCCTAAGTGCCACTATAGAAATGCTATTCATTGTACCCCATTGTAGCACCTAATTCAAGGCACCAATTTATAGAATTACTTTCCTAGTGGCCAGGCTGAAGGTCAGGGCTGCCTCAAGGGCTGGATAAAAATGGTGACTGCCTTAGGTAAGCCCTATACTGCTGTTCTGAGTCCATTTCTGAGGTCCAAATAGGCAAGGATGGAAGGGGTCAGCAAGGGTTCACCATAAGGAGAGAGTGCTAGAGCATAAACTGGGGATAGGTGAAGAGTTAGAGAGTACGCAGTATGGGGGACAGGAGGTGAGGAGAAAGAGAGAGAACGATGGGAGAGCTGGAAGGAGGGAGAGAGAAACTTTGGGACAAAGTTGGTGGAGTTTGGGAATGCAAGGCGTGTAAACTGGAGAGCACATTTGAGCCTGAGGAGGGGAAGAGAGAATTTCTAGGTTGAACCTTGGGATAGGCAGAAAGAAAGAAGACCAGGAGTTATTAAGCTTAGAGGACAGGAGATAAAGAGATAGGGAAAAAAGTTGGGAGTTGACCCTGGAGCATGAGATGGGAGGGCTGAACCCAGGGATAGGGGAGGGTTGGACTTGGGAGGTAATATACAGCGCTAGGTATGCCTTTCAGCGTTATAGAAATGATAAATAGGAGGAGGAAGAAGTGGAGGAGAAGGAGAGAGATAGCCGGGGTATCGTGCCAGAAAGAAGAATTAGACTATATGAAGGGGGAGTTCTCCACAAAAAATTGGATTCTTTTAAGTAATAACATTTTTCTATATTTGTATTTTAAAATTATTACTCAGAGATATTTTAGTATTTATTGTACCACCTTATATAGTCAACATAAAAATGGTTAACAATAGAAATAATTACTGCTTTATATTGTTTTATTTGGATACACACAGTAGCTGGAAAATATTGTTTGCCAAACTTTTCAATTTCTTTCTCGCAGAATTTCTCCAGGAGTGAACAGAATGCATTCATCGGGAGCTCTAAATCTAGTCACCAGATCTCACTTTTACCAACAACAATGACTTTCTCCCCTCAGGTGCTCCAAAGGCTGCCTCTGCAGCAACCTGATAACAATTCCTGCACAACAAAATCTTGCTTAGACAAGACTAATGCAGACAAACAAAAAGAAAAAAAAATATGCAGTCTTCATAATGGTAACTAATCACATTCCTTTGCAACAAAAAAAAAATTCCTGTCATTAACTGGCTTCATCTCAGCTCTGTGCCTTAAAGAAAGTGTGCTTGTTAAACTATGACTATTTATCATTTCTATAGCATTGAAAGGCTATGCAGCACTGTAGATTTGACACGTAATTGGCTGACCCTGCTCTGAAGAGCTTACAATCTAATTTGGACAGACAGGACATATAGGAGCCAGGGAGTTTCTTGCAGAGAGAATGATAAGATGGACATAGGGCATTTTACAGTGAGTGGCAGTTAGGTGTTGAAAGCCGCCTCACAAAAGTAGGCGTTTAGCTTGGATTTGAATACTGCTAGAGACAGAGTCTGACGGAATGACTCAGAAAGTCTGTTGCATATGGCATAGCAAGAAAAAAGGGACGGAGTCTGAGAGGATTAAGGCCATCAAGCACAGCCACATTAAAGGCGAGAGGCAAACTCTTCTGCTACCGGCTGCTATGGTTCCTGGCCTTGGCTTCTTTCACTTATGTACTGTTTTACCCATGAAAACATTTTTCAAAAAATTTTTAATACATGTGGAAACCCTCGGCGGCATTTTGACTTGCAAGATGCATTGTTAATAAACACAAGAACTTACGCTGGCTTTTACAAAGCTGTGGTAGTGGTTTCTACTGCGGGCCGGCGAGGTAAATGCTCCAATGCTCATAGAATTCCTATGAGCGTCAGAGCATTTACCTTACCGGTAGAAACCTTTATTGTGTCTTTGTAAAAGGAGCCATTAGGGATTATAGTCTCTAAGAGGCCCTTCTATATGGCAAAGAGTGGCCATTGCTTGCTCTTATGTGGGGTTTTCCTGCACGCTAAGGCCACTTTTTTGCCACGGCCAGAAAATGGCCGATTTTCTATTTTCTGCATTAATCACCAGATAAAAACATTGCTTTATTCTTTAGTACACTGGTGACACAAGCAGGTAATAAATACAGCAGGATGCTTCATTGTGGCCCACAATATGCCATTTTATGCTATAGTAAGCATGCGTTAAAGGCCCTCTAAATGACTGGAACCACTGAAAACTGAGGGCTCCTTTTATCAAGGTGCGCTACGGGGGTTAGTACGTCGGACATTTCATCACGCGCTAACCCCCGCGGCAAGCCAAAAACCTAACGCCTCATCAAAGAAGGCGTTAGCGACTAGCGTGGCAGGCGTTTGAACGCGCGTTAACCGCCTACCGCACCTTGATAAAAGGAGCCCTGAATGTGTGTGTGTATATATATATATATACATACACACTCTCTCTAGAGCACAGAAGAGCAGTAAAAGGCTGAAGGTGTATAAGGCATGTCGTTCCAGAGGCAGATAACCTCATTGTACACTGCTACTCCCAACTCCCTGCAAACAAGCCATACTCACCTGCCTATAGCAGTTACCTAAAATGAGTCTTGGAAAGGTTTATTGTAAGGAACATTTTTGCAAGGTTCATAATTAGGCACAGAAGAATAGGTGTTGATGTGTGCTGTTAATTTCTGTTTCATTCTCTTTTTAGATCTGTAATTCATCCAAGGCGCAAGGAATCTAGCACGAGTCGAAGGCACCTAACTAATTCTGTTCAGACAAATCTCTGTTACTTTCTGTCTGTCTTTGTAAAACTTGCAAGTGCTTCCATCTGGTTGCAAAAAAAATATGTAACTGGCAATTAAATCTCAGAAACTTGCACAAGATCCTTTCCGTGAACCCCCCTCTCTATGCTGAAAAATTTCTCACATTGTGCGTGTGCCAAAAGTTCTCTGCTTTGCTTGGAATACCTAAATGAGATCATTACAATACGTTTTACAGTAATACAGCATGCGGCCATGTTTTCAGTGTGACTTGTGTGTACAACCCCTCTCCCCATTCTGCACCTAATAACATGCACATACGCCCTGTGATAGGCTCGCTGTGGTTTTCTGCATTGGCCCCAGAATATTTTATCGAGAAAATAATGACGATGACGCTATATTTTTGGTTTAGATAATGCACTGTAAATGCTAAGGGCCCGATTCTCTTTTGGACGCCGATATCGGTGGCCGTCTAAGAAGCACCTGCTGATTGCATGTCAATCACTCTTTGGTGTCCAAAAGAGAATTGCGTCTAACGTTCTGGTCAGACGTCCAAAATGTAGGCCAGCATTTTGCAGGCTTACATTTAAGGTGTCTGTCTCGCATCTATGTAGACCAGGGGTGCCCACACTTTTTGGGCTTGCGAGCTACTTTTTAAATGACCAAGTCACAATGATCTACCAACAATAAAATTTAAAAAAAACACAACGCACACTGTACGCATAGAAAATGTTAATCATCATTCCTATTCCAGGGTTTTCAAAGAGGTCAAAGCAGATGACTCTATGCACTATCACTTCAGTAACAACCATACAAAAATAGACAAATATACTCCCTCCCTTTTTACTAAACCACGTTAGCAGTTTTTAGTGCAGGGAGCTGCGCTGAATGCCCAGCGCTGCTCTCGACACTCCTAGGCTCCCTGCGCTAAAAACCTCTATTGCGGTTTAGTAAAAGGGGACCTTATTGTAAAATATAGACAGCAGATATAAATTCAGACACATTTTGATCACAAAATTTAAAATAAAATAATTTTCCCTACCTTGTCTGGTGATTTCATGAGTCTCTGGTTGCACTTTCTTCTTCTGACTGTGCATACAATCTTTCTTCCCTTCTTTTAGCCTGTATGCTTCTTCTCCTCCAGACCTCATTTCTTCCCCCAACTTTTCCTTCCTCTTCCCTGCCCTTTCTTTCTCTCTGCCTCCCTTTCATTTTTTTCTGTTTCTCTTCTTTCCTTCTGTCTCCCTGCCTGTCCTTTTTCTTTCTTTCTCCCTGCCCTCCCCCAAGCCACTGCCACTGCCATTGCCATCGGGGACCAGGACCCAAACGCCACCAATAACAGGCCCCAAGCTCTCCCTGCTTCGGCCAACCAGCATTCCTCTCCCTGACGTCAATTCTGCCATCGGGAAGAGGAAGGCTGATCAGCCCAAGATCGCGATCGACCTATTAGGGGAAATGCTGCCGGGTCCTGCCTTCGCGGAAACAGAAAGTAGGCAGGACCCGGCAGGAAGAAGAACAAATGCTTGTCTCCCGCATTAGCCCGTAGCGAACGCTTGCTTCAGGGCTCTCAACATGTGCGCGCCGGCTTCCCTTCTCCCCTCCCCCCCGGACATAACTTCCGGTTTCGGAGGGAAGAGAAGAGAAGCCGGCACGCACATGTTGAGAGCCCTGAAGCAAGCGTTCGCTACGGGCTAATGCGGGAGACAAGCATTTGTTCTTCTTCCTGCCGGGTCCTGCCTACTTTCTGTTTCCGCGAAGGCAGGACCCGGTTTTTTGTTCAGCAGCGGCAGATGACTGCTGGGCGGATCGCGCAGCTAAAAGGCACTAGGGAGAAAGAAAACTGGAGAGGAAGGCTGATCGGCCCGTAGATTAGGACGGCAACACGAGTCTATCACAGAGTCCGGGATAGGCTCCGCGATCGACTCGCGTTGCCTTCCTGAGCTACTGGTCGATCGCGATCGACGCGTTGGGCACCCCTGATGTAGACGCATGGTAACACTTAAGCCTGCCCAAGGCCACTTACAGTGTAATTAAGACGATTCTCGAAAAAAAAAAAAAATAAATAAAAATTGGGGGATGTATTTTTCGAGAATGGACTTTGGATGCTGCCAACTTTAGGCGACTAGCGTCCTAGGCCCAAAACGGACTTAGATTTTTATTATTATTATTATGCTGCTCTACATATACTTTATAGTGTGATTCACTCAGAATAGTAGAATGTAGCAAGTAATAAACTTTTTAATAATAAATAAATAAATAAAATAAATAGAAGTGTTCCCTTAACCCTTCATTACCTCAGATACAAACGTAGAGGCTCTTTTATTAAACCTTAGTGCACTGAATGCTAAGATGCTATAGGAAAAAGGCCCCTTAGACTGTAAGCTCTCCATGGACAGAGAAATAGCCACAGAACCTGAATGTAAGTCGCTTTTGAGAAAAAAGTATGAGTTAAACCCAAAATACTTCCCTTTGAGTAAAACTTCCCAATTTATGTCCTAGAAAAAATGTGCAGAGAAAAGACACAAAGAAGCAAGCCCTTTTAATATTAAAAACACAAATTCTTTAACATCCTATATAATAAAAAGCTAGCCGCGCATGCGCACTCAGACCTGCGTGATCTGTCTTCCCTGATCCGTAGTCCGTGGCCAGAGTGCGTATGCGGTGGCTACACAAAGCGGGAGAAACAGACTCAGGATGGGAGGATGCGCTGCAGCAAAGTGCTGCAAAGGTACTGCAGGGGAAGAGACACATAGAAGACACATATCGCTTCTACACAAACCTCCCTCCAGCGTTGGCAGTCGCAGCACGTTAAACAGGCTGGTTCGCGACTTTCTCCTGCAGTTGAGTCCCTCTGCCGCGTCACTAATGATGTCATCAATGACGAGACAGATAGACTCAACGGCAGAAGAAAGCCGCGACCCAGCCTGTTTAGCGTGCTGCGGCTGCCAACGCTGGAGGGAGGTTTGCTATTAAAGTCATCTCGCCGGAAGGGTCGCAAAGTCAGCGGGGGTTGGGCTGGGAGGGGAGAGAACCGTCTGCCTCGGGTGCTTCAGGCAGCAGCAGCGTTTACAATTCGCTGCTGTTGCGGCTTCAGGCCTTCCTCTCTGGCCGGTCCTGCCTACTTCATGAACACAGGACCGGCCAGAGAGGAATACCTGAAGCCAGCAACAGCAATGAATTGTGAATGCTGCTGTTGCCCGATGAAGTAGTTGAAGGAGGAAAGTGAGCACAGGGGAGAGTGGCTTGGAGGGAAGAACAGATGGCAGGGCATGGAGGGAAGGAGGAAGGTATGCCAGACCAAGGGAAAAGGAAAGAGGAGATGGAGAGAGGCCATATGGGACAGAGAGAGAGGGGGCGCACACTGGATGGAAAGAGAAGAGAGGGCATGAATGGAAGGGGCAACATAGAGGGTGAACAGTATTCTAGCACCCGTTAATGTAACGGGCTTAATGACTAGTATTATATAAATAAATAAATCTTTGTCGTCTAATTTTTTTCTTCAGCATCTAGCTCACACCTTTCCATAGTGAATTATGTTCCAGCACCTAGGCGTGCCCCTTGCCAACACTCTGCAGTTTGGCAGAAACTAGCTCCATGTACTGTACATACGGATATTTTTTTTTTTTTTTTGGTCTCTCTAGCCTCCAGCTCTCCAGGGAAGATAAACAATTCTCATATTATTAATTCTATCATCTCTTGCAGAAAGCTTTTCCCCTTCACTACTACTGCTTAAGCTCTGATACAGCAGCTACTTCCATTAATCACTTCATCAGCGTGAGAGAACAAAATCCATCATACTTCCCATTACCGCCTGGCTCTATTAACAAGAATCAGTTACAATGGGAAGTATTGAAGAAATGCCCCTTTCAAACTAACCCATCCTTTCAAAAAATGTCTTCTTTATTAATAGCCTTTGTGAGAAGCAACCACTAAACGGCTTTGGAAAGGAAAAAAAAAAAAAAGAAAACAAACATTGTCCAGAAGTAAAGGGGTGAACAGAGTTAAGAGCAGGGTTCAAATGGATAATGAAAGGATCCCGGCTGTAGATATCAAGTCCCTTAAAATAAGGCAGATCCTATCTTATGCAATAATCATGTTTTCCATGGGCTACTCCCTCTCCCCTCCCCACGATCTGCTCACAGGGATCCTCTAGAGATGGAATATGGACAGGAGAAACAAATAAAACGCGACAAGAACACAAGCTTCTTTCTCAATTTGCTCCAGCGTGGTTGCGAACAGATTTGTTTGCAAAGCAATTATATACGTGTGATCTGTTTGTGATTTGTGGCATTCCTCTCTCTCTTGCCTCCTGACAAGAGCAATATTCGGCTGTCGCTGACAATCGACTGATGGACAGGGGGAGTTTATTCTCCGGCGCGCTGGTACGGCCACTGTGCTTCGGCTGAGCCATACCATGACCCCGGGATGAGCTTTATTTCACTTTTGGGGATGGTACTGATCAGATCAAAATGGCAGCACCATAGTTCCAGCTCTACAGCTCAATCAGATCCCTCTTTTCTGGTCATTACCGTACATATAATTTTTTTTAATGCTTTTAAGTGTGGTTCGTGATCTATGGTCCATGAAGAAAAGGGAGCGTTTCAGCAGCTCTTCCAAAGAGCATTAAACTATGTGGATGTCAGACTGGATCATTTCCCTGCCTTTCTACTCTAGAGGGTGCATTAGTAAGTCTGATGTGCTCAATATTTAATAATGCTACAGCTGCCTTGCTGAACGTGCACATTATGCAGTAGAAAACAAGCACAATGTCTCACTGTGAATATTGCTGTTCCCCACTCGGGCTTGTTTTCTAGGACCGGACAAGGTGAAGTTTTGCTTCAAGTCTGGAAATGTGACCGTGAAACAGGTCCTCACTGCGACAGCACAGAGCTAAATCTGGAAGATGTGAGGTTGTTAGGAATCATTGAGTCCTCTCTTGCTCAAGCTTGGGAAGTAATAGAGAGAGCTATTCCCCAAGCCATTCACATGAGGAGATAGCAGTTTACCTGGGTAAACTGGCTGTCCGAATACTGGCATCCCTGAAAGTGGCTGAAAGGATTTGCACTGTTCCACTTTAACTGCAATTAGAGGGGGGCTCGTGGGGTGTGCAGGCCTGCTAATTTACCCATTTACAGAAGGGAGAATTTTGGGCTGGTCCTGGATTTCTGCCAACCTCATCATGGTGCATTATGGGACCTGCAACACTCATTTCAATTGATAGAATCATAGACTGCAAATATTTTACTACAAATATTTTACTGTGGGATGTAAGTTTAAAACTGAGACCGGCTAAAAAGTGTCCCTCCTAGACTTGGTAACTTGTCAAGTCTGTGTGTGTGTGTGTGTGTTTGGAGGGGTGGGGAGGGAGGCAGGTGGTGTGTAGATCAGGGAAAGAAAATAACACATGCAAATTGCATTTTCTGTTGTATATACATTATTTTCCATGGATCAAGTATCCACAGGTAAAGGAGGTGCAAATGGCATGGGCAAGTTTCAAAGTGTAAACACGCACATAACATTAGTCAACAAAAAAAAAAGTTTATCTTTGCTACTGAGAACTTAAGAAGTGTTCTTAGTTAATTTAATGACGCTGATTTCAGATCTGTAATTTAAATTCAGCTAGCACATCAGGTTTCTGAGATACACTTTACTGATTTTTTTTTTAGACAGTTTGCCATATTGGCACAATATTGCGAGTATGAACTGTGTCCCACCAAACTTGTGTTAAGAAGTTTACTCTCAAAACAAAACACGAAGACAATAAGGAGACATGTTACAGCATATATTTATGCCTCTCTTAACTCACACAAAAGTGATGCAGCATGTTCAGAAATATTTGAGACACTTGCTTTTACGCTTGCACTGTACATTTGTCTCTCTTTGCAACACCAATAGTCACCCATCATACTGTGATTGAATTTTCCCTGATATCTGCTTTCCATCACCTTGATATCTTGATGAAATCTTTCCCTATGCTCATTGCAGACATCACCAAGATTGGGTGGGAAGAAGTAGAGGTAGGTGTAAGAAGTGCATTTTAAGTGACATTCTGCCACCCACTGTCAGCATGTTCTCCACAAGCTCAGCATAATTCTCTGATCTGTTATTACCAAGAAAATTCTGAACAACTAGCACGAATGCTTCCCATGCTGCTGATTCAGCTGGGTTCAGCTTCTGTTTGAACGCATCATCAAAGATCAGTTCACAGATTTCGGGTCCAATAAAAACACCTTCTTTGATTTTGGCTTCACTTTTCTCAAAACCAAACGTACTTCTTAGGTGCTGAAACACGTCACCATTTCTGTCCATCGCCTTGACGAAATTTTTCAGCAGACCCAGTTTTATGTGAAGTGCTGGAAGATAGATTTTCTCATGATGTACTAACAGTAGGTGCTTCACATTGTATCTGCCAAAATAATGCTTGCATGCACTTTGAAGTCTGCTGGACAGATTCTTTCGCTGATCTTGTGCAGTAAATTGTCCATACTATGTATGTATTTTGTGTTTATAATGTTGTATCTTTAAAATAACTGGTTTTAAGAAAGGTTTGGACATGCTCCTGGAGGAAAAGTCCACAGTCTGTTATTGAGAAAGACACAGGGGAAGCCACTGCTTGCCCTGTATCGGTAGCATGGAATACTGCTACACCTTGGGTTTGGCCAGGTACTAGTAACCTGGATTGTCCACTGTGAGAATGGGCTACTGGACTTGATTAGCCATTGGTCTGGCTCAGTAAGGCTTTCTTATGTTTTTATGTCCACAGACATAACAGAAATTATCAGGATGGTTAACACCACCTCATCTGTTCATAATAATTATATCTTAGACAAAAACAAACAAAATATAAAAATTCACAGGTAGAAAAAGCAGCACAATCACATTTTAGTATAAACTTTCAAATTACTGGTATATGTGATCAATGAGTTGTCCTAAAAACAATATTGTTGAGACTTTACATTTCCCCATATAAGGCCTTGGTGGCTGGTATTGCAACTCATGCTGAATGCCCTAAATGCCGTGCTGCCCCTGCTGGTTTGTTGCATATGTTTTGGTCCTGTGACAGAATACAAACCTTCTGGTCTTTTGTTGGCCTTCATCTACAGACGATCTTAAAGAAACGACTTCCCCTTGGAGCGAAGGTTTTCCTTTTTTATCACTTTACCTCTTTGGGACTTTCTAGGGGTAATTCCCTGTTGCTGAAGAAGGCTTTTTTGTTATCTCGTAAATGTATCCTCTTGTTATGGAGGCAGGCCGAGGTGCCTACCCTCACAATGTGGAAAAATGAACTGTTTACTTTGCTGAAGTATGAATATTTGGATACTAAAAAGAGTGGCCCTGGTCAATGGAGGAAATTCCGAGCGGTTTGGGCTCCGGTTTAGGACAATTTGTCTCCGGGTGCCCGAAGTGCTCTTCTGAATTTCTGACACTGGAGTGCTTGGGGGGTGTGGGGTGGGGTTGGGGGGGGGTTTGGGGGGTGGGTTCTTCTTGGCTTTTGCTGAGTATCTTTTGTCTCCGCGCAGAAACCACGCGGTAGACCCTCTAGTCTGGTGTTTTACTTTGTTCCTGGTTCTTTGTATTCGGATTGTGGTTTACTTCTTTGTATACTTCTTTTCTTAATAAAAAGAAACTTTGAAATAAAAAAAAACAACAACACAATATTGTGTTACTGAAACAGTAAAATATTGACGCTTCACGGTAGTGTTATTAACAAAATAATATAAACACAAACTGACACATAACTTTAAAACAGGATGTGATAGACAAAAACTGTTTTCAGATTTAGAGTCAGCATGTGGCCCTTGTTAAAGTACAGGTGACAGAACTCCAGTAGTAAAATGCTTGCTGACCAGTGTAATACAAAGGCCAAGGGCAGACACAGATCTTGTTTCAGTGCGGAAAGTTTGAAAACTGCACCCATAACTCATGCTATTTGCCATAGGACACATTGCATTCCTGTGGATACTCCTGCAAATAACATTGCACTCGTTTTTAGTAAATGACCCCCTAAATCATCATGGGATTAGGAGCTCCCGGGGTTATTTGAGGCTCTCTGATGTAATATGGAGTTACCTTGCAGTTTATCAGACTGAAATAAGTTGTTTAAATACTCGGCTCTGGGACTGTAGTACAAGCCATCGGGGTTTAAGTAAACAATGCTGTACCAGCAGAAACTCCAGTGTGCTACTGATGAAAGGTTAAAGTCTTGCCAGGAAAAATAAAAAAAGCATCTGCTCCACTAACCAAAAGGAGCGACTGCTCTCCACTGGGAGCTCTGCAAGTGAAGATGCACAGAGCTTGTAAAAATGAAGAAAATCAGTGGAAGGTGGTATCTAAAAATACCCACTTTAGTTGCAATCATTCATTAATTTCACCAAATCTCAAAGAATTGGGAGTTATACTTCGGGGCAACACGTAAGATGTTAACAATATACCCCAACTATATACAAGCTGAAGAGTTTTTTTTATAACACGTCTTTAAATGATCATAATTAGCTATCAGATGACAAAGGAACAAAAGCTCCTTTCAGATATCATAGCAGATAGATGTCCTTGTTTTGGCAGCTAAGATTTAATGCTAAGAAATGCAAGGCTATACATTTGGGCTGCAAAACCTAGTGGAACGATATGGTTTAGGGGGTGAAGAACTTTTGTGCATGAAAGAGGAATGGGATTTGGGTGTGATAGTATGCGATGATCTTAAGGTGGCCAAACAGGTTGAAAAGGTGACGGCAAAAGCAAGAAGGATGCTTGGGTGCACAGGGAGGGGAATTGACAGTAGGAAAAAGGAGGTGTCGATGCCTCTGTGAGACCTCATTTAGAATATTGTGTATAATTCTGGAAACCGCACCTTCAAAAAGATATAAACAGGGTGGAGTCAGTACATAGGAAGGCTACTAAAATGGTCGGTGGTCTTTGTCATAAGGCATATGGGGACAAACTTAAAGATCTCAATATGGAGGAAAATTGGGAGAGGGGAGATATGATAGAAATGTTTAAATACCTATGTAGCATAAATATGCAGGAGGCGAGTCTTTCAATTGAAAGGAAACTCCAGGGTGAGATAGCATGGGATGATATTAAGAGGTGATAGGCTCAGGAGTAATCTAAGGAAATACTTTTTTTTACAGAAATGGTGATAGATGGGTGGAATAGTCTCCCGGTAGAGGTGATGGAGAAAAAAGACTGTGTTTTTATTTATAAAAGTGTAGGACATGCATGTGATGTTTCATAAGGAGAGGAGGAGATAGTTGATGTTGCAGATGAGCAGACTAGATGGACCATTTGACCTCTATCTGCCATCATGTTTCTCTGTTTCTAACTAGGGGCCCAAATTTCTGCACATTAATATACAGCAAGGGTCTTCAAATCTAGTCCTTGAGGTCTACAACCCAGCTTGGTTTTCAGGATTTCCATAATGAATATGTATGAGATCTATTTGCGTGCAAGGGAAACAGTGAATGCAAATAGGTCTCCTACGTATTCATTATGAAAATCCTGAAAACCAGGCTGTGTTATGGACCTCAAGGATGTATTTGAAGACCTCTGATATACAGAATATCAGCACTTATGCACATGTACACAGCTGCAAAAAAATTCCAGCAGGGTGTCTAAGTGCTATTCTGTATAAGCATATATAAGTAGTATGGAAAGACAGAACATGGATGGGTCATGGGCGGGGATCCCACTTAGGCAGGTAACTTACAGAATACTATCAGTTATGCACATCCCTACCACATTTACACAACCATAATTAGGTCAAGTCTGTAGCTGGTGTGCCTGCAGATGTGTAACTATAAGGCATAGTGATGTCAGGTTACACAGCATCAGGAGACCCTTACTTGCAGAATTAGAGTCCAGACCCTGGGGGAATTTGGAATGTGGTTTCTTATTCATGCCCTTGCATTCCTCTCCATTTTGAGAGGTAGGGGGTGGAGGGGGGTGTGGGGGGTGGTGGAGGGATGATGGGTGAGACTTGCGGGAAGGGGGAACAGGGGGGGGGGTCGGGGTTTGTGGGTGGTTGTAACTGACGCATGTCTTTGTCATGATGTACTTTGTTATGCGGATCTTTTGCCCATGTTCATTGTTTTCTGTAAAAAAATTCTATTTATTATAGTGGCAGGAATCCCAAATTCTAATATTGTTTCTTCATGAACTGAAAGCTAAATGTGGTAAATTTACAAGAAAAATTCATGACTCCTGAGGCAGGCATTTTTTGCCAAAACACAGTACTGCGTTGAGCCATTATTCACGCTGACGCTCTCATGAGTTGACCTCATTTTCATCTTGGAGTCTCCTCTTTGGATATTCATATTCATTTAAGGTCATTTAAGGTCATTGGAAGGTCATTTGTGCAACCCCCACTCTTGTTTTCATATGACTTGACACACATAGATTTTTCTTCTCTTCTTTTCACTTGGTTGCTTTATAACATTTCTGCTACGTAGCATCCTAGTACCCTAGGATTAGATCATAGGGCATAGGGCTCCTTTTACAAAGGAACGCTATGGCCTTAATGCGCGGAATAGCACGCACTAATATGCCGCGTACGTTAGCCGCTAAAGCCTCCTTTTGAGCAGGTGGTAGATTTTTGGCTAGAGTGCGCTAATCCGGTGCGTGTGGTAAAACCCGTAGCGCACCTTCGTAAAAGGAGCCCTAAGGCCCTGATTCTGTATAGGACGCCCAGGAGAGGTGTCCTATACAGAATCGTTCCTACACTAAACCCCGATTCTGTAACCGGCGTCCATGGTACAGACGCCGGTTAGAGAATCGGGTTAAATTAGACGCGGACGCTATACTTATGGCAGCAAGGGATCTCCCTGCTGCAATAAGTATAGCGGTCACGGTCACGGCGTCTGTCCCATCGCTGACAGTAGGATGCCCAGTCCTCCTGCCAGAACCCCCCTGGAACCCTCCTCCCCCCCAAACTGGTAATCGCGGGCAGGAGGATGCCCAATCCTCCTGCTGGAAAGCCCGACGACCCCCCCACCCCCAAAACTAACCTCCCTCCCCAACTAACCTTTACATGTTGGTCGGCTGGACGGATCTTGCTGCCGTCCAGCCGACGGGCCCGCCTCGTGGAAATGAGACGGGCCCGCCCCTTCCCCGCTAAATCTAAGGCCTGACTGGCCCAGGCTCTAGAAGCCTGGACCAATCAGGCCTTAGGCATAGCGGGTCCGCCCATCCCCTCTAATCCTAAGGCCTGATTGGCCCAGGTGCCTAGCCTGGGCCAATCAGAGACTTAGGTCCCTCCCCAGTGCATACCAAGATAAACTGGGAAGGGGAAAGCCCGTCATTTTGAAGAGGCGGGCCTGCTAGCTTGAGGGAGTAGGCATCCCTCCGGCCAGCTTTTGTGAAGAAGGTAGGGGGCAGGAGTCATCGGGTGCATGGGGGGGTCATTAGGGGAAGGGCGGTAGTGGGGGAAGGGAAGGGAATGGCCAACGCTCCTGTTGCTGAAGGGGGGAGGGGGTGACAGGGGTTGTCAAAGGGGGGATTGTTTGACTGTGGCAGCAGCATGAGGGAGTGAGCATCCCTCCTGCCAATCTTCGATTTGAGGTCTTTTTAAAAAAATTTGTGGATGTTTTTTGAATATGTGCCGATTCTTGTCACCAGCGACTCATCCCATGCAAATTTTGCGACCCTCTGTGAACCTCATTTTCATGTGTGTTTTTTTAAAAGAATGATTGGTCTTTTCGAAATTGTTACAAAGCAGCTGTGACAGCGGCACGTTGGATTTTACCATGAACATTAAAGAATCTTCCCCTCTATGGGCTAGATTCGCTAACCTGCTTGATCGTGACCGATCCATGTCCAATCCGGGCAGGTCCAATGGATTCAGAAACCAACATTATTCTAATGGGGGTGATCGGAGGAACGCCCCCATCCGCCGACATAGATCACAAGTGTGCGATGCTGACGCATGCGCAGACCATCTGCTTTCCTTGTAGATGGTCTATGCATGCGTTCGTGTTCGTTTCTGTTTCGTTTTTTTTCTTGTTGTTTTTGGGGGGCCCCTGACTCTTCTGCTATCAAATGTTGTCTTGAAGGGCGATCCCTAGCTGCAGCAGCAGCCTCTTAAACTCACTGGCCCCGACTCTCCTACTCTCTGCCGCCTTCTCTGCAGTACGAGCCCGCAGGTTTAAAGTGGGGCTGCACTGCATAGTGCAGCCCTGCTTTAAACACGCAGGCTCGCACTGTGGGGAAGGAGGCAGAGAGCAGGAGAGTCAGGGCAGCAGAGATCAGTCTGGGCAGCAGAAATCAGGGGGAGTTTGGATTCGGGGCAGAGAGCAGGGTGGCGAGTCGGGGCAGAAAGTAAGGCTGCGAGAGTCAGAGTGGCGAGCTGAAAGGCAGGAGAAGGGCAGAGAGCAGGGTGGCGAGAGGAGCTAAACAATGCGGCCAACAGCCACTGCTCTCCCCCAAATCTGGCCCCAGGGCGTCCGCAGAATAAAGGCAGCGAGATTGGGGCAGCAGAGAGCAGGGCGGCAATGGAGCTGGAGAGTCGGAAAGGACGTTTGCAACTGGTCCCCTGCAGTCGCTTCTTGTGTTGATCATCCAGCCCTTTCAGTTTGCAAAATTTGTTTAGCGAATCGCGCCCCTGCCTACTTTGCACGCCGTTCCCCTCATATGCGTGCACGGAACGGAATTGGATTGGCAGAGAGGTAAGTGAATCGTGCCGGAGTAAAATCGGGTCACAATGGGGTCGCAAACCGATCAGTACACGATCGGTTTGCTTTGTGAATCTAGCCCTATTACTTTTCAGAGTTTGTGAGTGATTTGGTTGGGGCCTAGGAGGAAGAGGTGATAGAGGGTTAACACTTTTTAGAAAAGAAAAGCATGGGGAGAGGGTGTTGAACTGAGGCTATTGCAATGCCGCACTTTCTAGCGGAGAAAGTACACACCTCCTCTTGCTGATCTGGTTGGCTGGTACACAGCAATGCTTTATTTAAAATCATTCAAATAGGTAGATGTTCTTGAAATTTCATTAGACAACAGGTTAATCTTTAAACTCGTCAAGCAAGAAGTAACACGTGTAGCTGGTATTAGCCTTATGATCTTATACATCTTTTTGTTCAGTCTCTAATCAATAAGCCGTGCAGCGAGCTTGCCTCTAGATCAATACCGAGTGCAAACAGGGTCTGTGCTTGCTTAGGGTAGACGAAATGCAACGCTCTTATTAGCCACAAAGGAAAAGGGTTTAGTGGATCTTTATTCAGGACAGTCCTTGAGCAATGTCGGTTCTTTATGCAATGAATATTCAACCTTCCCCCAAGTCCATATACAAATACTGCAATATTCTTCCTTGATCTTTTCTTCTGGACCTCAGTGACACCACTCACCGCTCAAATTATCTCACAGAGGTAAGCTTTATGGGCCGGATTCTGTAGAGGATGCCTGGTCTCAGAAGCCACCTAAGCGGCTTTTCAGAATCGTACATGGGTGTCCTATATGGAATTGCGTCTGGCCTCACGGACAGACGCTTAAGCCCACCTAACCACTACGATTCTCTAACCAGTGCCCATGTCACAGGCACTGGTTAGAGAATCACATTGCCGCTGAGCAGATCACGGCAAGGGAATCTCCTTGCTGTGATCAGTTTAGCGGCCGTGGCAAAGAACCCGCCCCCCTTCCACCCGAGACATCCCCTGGCAGAAGGGATGCCCATTCCCTCCAACTGATCCCCCCCAAGACATTCCTTGGCAGGAGGGATGCCCAGTACCTCCTGCTGGAACCCCCTGAGACATCCCCCAGCAAGAGGGATGTCCACTCCCACCTGCTGGAACCCCCACTGCAGGCATGCCCCCCCCCCCCCCCCATTAGAGTGGCCTAAGAGATCTGGCCAATCGGAGTCTTAGGACATTCCCAGTGCATCCTTCCTGCCAATGATATTAGGGGGTTGGGTGGGTTTCCAGCAGTAAGGACTGGACGTCCCTCCTGCTGGGGGATGTCTTGGGGAGGGTTTTTTGGCAGTAGGAACCGGGCATCACTCCTGTTGGGGAATGTCAGGGGGAGGCAGCAGGAGGACTTGGGCACTCCTCCTGCCGCGGATATTCGGGGGTGGTGGTGGGTGGCTTTGGAAATCCCTCCTGCTGGTTATCTTCGCGGGGAGGGAGGGGCTGGTTCCCTGCTGCGGTCACTAAACTGAACATGGCAGGGAGATTCCCATTTTGCTGGCCTACATTTCAGGCACCTATTGCTGCCCTAGGGAGACAGGACCGCCTAAGCTTGCCTAAGGCCATGTCTGGGTGAAACCACACCCATGCCTAGCCTTGGGTGAGCTTAGGCGGCCCTATGAGCCTCCCTAGGCTTGCAAAAAAGCCTGCAAAGTAGGCGACCCTCCTCGGGGTTGTTTATTTTTTAAATATATGTCCCGATTGACTGGTTAGACAGTGGTAGGACGCCTACTGCTGCCTACAATTGGGACTCTGTTTATAGAATGTGCCCCTTTGTGTTTATTTGTCACTGGTCCATTACTTAAATTGCTTACTTTTTAACTATCTATCTTTTTCAAACATTTATTTAAAATTTAGATGCAAACATTTTACTTATCTTTAATGGTATGATCTGGGAGGTCTAAAATCCAACATGTTTCGCCCAAAGCCTTTTCAAGGATCCTCCCCAGAGCCGTCCTTTGTCATCTGACCTCACTAAACTTATTGAGCCAAGATAATATGAGCGGAGGTCCAGAAGATTATTGCAGTGTATTTGTATATGGACTTGGGGAAGGTTGAATGTTTATTGTACTATTGGACCCCAAGTATATTTAGTTAACAAATTTATCATCATTTAAAAAAAGAACATGGTTGTTTTATGTAAAGCATGGTACACTTTCGGAGCGTGGGCGTGCAGTGAGCATGTACTTAAAGAAAGCAATGCGCTTTCCCTATTCTTTCATTTCAGGGCAGGCATTAGTCAGGAAATAAACACCAACAATAATGAAATGCAGCCTTTATCGCTATGTGCATCGTCCTCGCCTGTTTAGTCACTTTAATTACTTACCAACTACGAGCTCCAGAATTCCCTGCCTATCTTGCTTAGAGTCCCCTATGATTTGTATCTCCAAAATCGAATCACTTTGACCACTTTGGGAACAAAATCATTTTGCACAGCCTATCCTTCTCAGTTGTACAGAGTATAAATTGAGACTGGTATTTTTTTTTTCTCTCTCTCTCTCTCTGAACTGGCGCATTGCTACAAGTGAAGTCCCCACAATTCCCACCAGCCATCTGTTCTGCAAAATTATGCTAGGGCTTACTGTTAAATTACATTTCTGCTGTGAAATTACATTCCTCAATACTTTTTCAGTTTGTAAAAAGATTTGAGGGACCCTTTGTTCTTGCTGTTTGAAACTTTGTTCCTGCTATCCATGTCAGCGCATCTGATTCTCTGTTTCTTTGTCTGTACATGAAATAATCTTTGCTCTCATTTCTTCCCTGAGGATTATCAGCAGTTAAACTTTTAGCACTTTAGCCCCAGACTCTTTATTTTAATTATTTATTTAATTAGTTTTCTACCCATCCTCCCTAAAGAACCCAGGATGGGTTACAGGTCAACATACACAATATACAGTTAGGTTACAATTTGCAATAGTTATAGGTCAAGAATTTTCAGGTACAAGTTTTTATCCTGACTTGGTACATATTGAGGATCTTGTATCAATATACATTTTATTGTAATCTATCGATTGTGTGCATGGAGTTAGGTGAAAATAGGGTTAGCAGACGTCCAGATTTCCCCAGACGTCCTCCTTTTGAGGATATGTCTGGGGGTCCGGATAGCTTTTCAAAACCCAGCACTTTGTCCGGATTTTGAAAAGCTTTCCTTCGTGCAGGAGGGCATCTGTGCGTGCGTGGATGTCCTGCCTGATGAGAGAAAGCAGCGGGGGAGGGGATTGGAGGCGGGGCTGGTGTGGGATCAGGGGCGGGATCGGGGTCATGACGGTAAGGGGATGGGTGGGACTGGGGCAAGTCTAGTGGTCCAAATTTTCCAGACAGAAAATCTGGTAACCCTAGGTGAACAGGTATGATTTTATTGCTTTCCTAAAGTTCATGAGTCCTTCAAGGGATCTAATAAGTTCAAGTTCAATTTATTTAATATACCGCAAATATACAACCAGAAGGCAAATCTAAGTGGTTTACATTAAAAAAAAATTTTAGGGGGGGGGGAGTTGATTCCAGTGGCTCAGTATGAAGTGGGAGTAGAAATGTTTGGCGGTTTGCAGTTGAAATGCATAACCAGGGGGGCGTTTTGAGGCATATTTCATCCTGGGAGCGAGCCAGAAAATTTTGCATGGTAACAGGTGGACATTCCCCTCTGTACATTACAAGGAGTGTTCATTCTAATATTAATGGGCTCCTTGACTCTACAGACCCGCTCAAAGGTATAAACTATCCTTCCCCTCTCTACACGGTATTCACTATGCAGGCAAACTGGGAAAATCCCTTCTCTTCAGAATCACAGGTCTTTGGAACGACCTTACTACCCCGCTGCGGAACCTGGGCTCCCTCGCTTTTCACTAAAATGTAATTCTATCCCCCCTTACTCTTCTCTTCTATATATAAGTTCATGTAAACCTTTTTTTTCCTTCTCTTCCTATATTTTAAGTTCTTGTAAACCGTGCCGAGCTCCACAACATCCATGGAGATGATGCGGTATATAAACTTAAGATTTAGTTTAGCTTGTAATGTATTTGCATAGGGTTCTAGATGGCTGCTACTGGGATTAGTAGAAGCCACCGAGAACCTTCTTGAGCATCGGAGACTGAGCTGCCTTGCAAGTAAGACTGGCTACAACCATTCTTCATAGCCAGTTAAATGCAGAATATCACACTTAACTGGCTATATAAGTACATAAGAATAGCCTTACTGGGTTCAGACCAAAAGTCCAAGCCCAGTAGCCCGTTCTCATGGTGGCCAATCCAGGTCACCAGTACCTGGCCAAAACCCAAGGTGCAGCAATATTCCATGCTACCGATACAGGGTAAGCAGTGGCTTCCCCGTGTCTTTCTCAATAACACACTATGGACTGTTCCTCCAGGAACATGTCCAAACCTTTTCTTAAAACCAGCTATGCTATCCACTCTTACCACATCCTCTGGCAACGCGTTCCAGAGCCTAAGTATTCTCTGACAGAGGGTTAAAGAAAGGGGAGGAGTCAGCAGGTCTGAGGTACCTCCAGCAGGGCTAGAGCGGAAGAATAAAGCTTCCACAGCTAAGAGCTGGAGGGATGAGTGGCAGGAGCAGGAAGAGCCAGAGAAGCAGGAGAAAAAGCAAGCCAGAGCCAGGCACCTTAGGAAACACTGAAAGTTTCCATTCCAGTCCCACTACCTCGTTGGACACCAGTCAGCAACTTCCAGGCAAGGCAGGAGTCCATTTCCCAAAGCAAGGTTAGCTTGGGAGGGGGAGAATTCCGAGGAGAAGTTTATGCAGGGCTTTTACAGAGTGGGGGAGGGAAGCTTCATTGCAGAGAAGTAGCTCCTATGGAAGTGAGCAAGGTTTTGATTACAATAACTTAGACTATGACATGGATTACAGTTATGAACCAGAGGAAAGAAAGTGTGATGAAAGCATGTGTGAATAAGCCTGATTTTAAATAAGAAACCTTCCTGTTTAAAAGTGAAACAAGGACCCTGTTGGTAAGGGATTTGGAACAGAGATTTGTCTGAATGTGGGGACAGGAGTGTGTATGAGCTTTGGTGCAGTGGGGGAGGAGAGCCCAGTATTCCTGCAGAGAAAGCCAGGTTTCAAGTGACCAAAGTTTGTCCCTGTCCTGAGACACTGATTAATTGGGAACACGGGAGGAGTACAGGGTCCATTTTTCTGTATTTGGGTGGAGCTAGAGAGAGTCAGGGCAGTAAAGTGAGAGAGCTCTTTGGAGCTAGGCAGGAAGGAGTGTCCATAATTTGACTGTGGATAATAGTAGCGGTCTGCGAATTGAGTGCAGGCAGGAGCCCTGCCTGGAGTTGCCTGTGAGCAAGAAGAAGCAAACGTTGGTCCTATTTGCAAAGGCTGCTTGAACTGTGTTAAAAGCAGCCCAGCCCAGGGGACAAAAGCTGTAAAATAAGTTTGCTATTTTTGAACGAAGAATATTGAAATCCTGAACTGTTGAAGATTTGGAAAGTTTGCTGCATTTTTGAAGTATGGACTGTGTTGAAAGCAGCAAAGGGGATTTTGCTGCTAGTTTCCCTGTATAAAGAAATATCAAAGAAAATATTTTTTTTTATTTTTTTGAAAGTACAAAAAGAAGAAGAAAAAAAAAGAAAGACTGTTTATATTGTGAAACCTGCACACTTCATTGGCACTCTGTGGGGACTAGATCCGAGCATGCATGGCGGTGCTTGACCCCGCCACAATACATATTAGAGATCTAACACCAATATATATACAGTATATACTCGGATATAAATCAATCCGAGTATAAGACAAGGTACTCTTTTTCCCCCCAAAAAGGAGGAAAAAGGATGGGGGAGGGGTTAATAGTCATGTGCCCTGCCAGGATCTGTGTCCTTTCCTGCCATCTTCCTTCACTCCCTCCCATGCCAGGCTCTGTTCTCAGCCCCTCTCTCTCTGCCCTGTCAGGTTCTCCACCCTGTCCCCCCTCCCTCCCTGCCAGCCTCTGCACCCAGCCCCCCTCCCTCCCTTTCCTGCTAGGATCTCCACCCTGTACCCCCCTTCCCTGCCAGACTTTCCACCCTGTTCCCCTTCACTCCCTGCCAGACTCTCCACCCTGTTCCCCTTCACTCCCTGCCAGACTCTCCACCCTGTTCCCCCTCTCCCTGTTGTCCTGCAGGCCTCCAATGGGTCTGCCACATGACCTGGTGAGCGAGAACAGGCTATTAGTCTATTGTTCTGTTATTATCATCATCTTTACTGAATAATCATTCAGTGGTGTTTATGGAATAATGATGACCATTGATATGTACCTTATCTTTGGCATATTAAAAATTGACATAAAATAAATAAAAAGCAAAATTTAAAAGTCAAATTATGAGACTGGTATATACAAAGAGAGATACAGATAGAAGAGATATGTACAACAAAAGCTTGCCATGATTTTATTCTACTTGTGTATAACTTCCAACAATGGTGTAATTAAACTATTGCCTATGAATTAACTAGCCTTGCTAAATTACTTGCCATAGCTAGTGAATTTTCTAAAGCTTGCACCAACCGAAGCACATAATCGTAGCAAATTCTTCTGTTGCAGTGCCTGTTGTTTAAGGCAGATTTCTTTGAGCTTGCTAAGAGAAATTGTTATTGACTGTTTTCATTAGTAAGCTATTGACCCTTCTCTGCTGGAGCATCCTAAGGAGAAATTCACTAAACGTGCACATATTTCATCTTCGGAAAGGCAAGGTACAACAGGCCTGCTGAAGGATACGCTTTATTTAATCCAAAATTAAAATTTTGTAGGCTACATTACCTAAAGTAAATTGCTTAATCCATTTAGAAGAACAGATGCATTTTGAGTATTCAGTATCTGTGTACTGAAGCCTAAATTATATTCTGAATACCCAGCAGTGGAACATTATCCTACTGTGAAACCTTGTCCTTCTCACCTATCCCAAAGTAAATAGATATAATTTTAGTAGGAGAGTTAAAACTGTCATGACAGTACTGCATTCTAGCATTTGCCATCCAGTGGGTTCCTCTGAGCTTATTATATTCATTCTTCTTTCAGCAGATTTTATAATACCACAAAATGAAGCATAAGGAAGCTATGGGGCTCATTTTTCAAACTGAAAAAAGTCCAAAAGGTGGCATGAAGTGGCAGATGGATTTTTTTTTTTCACAAAAACATCTAAATCATTATTTTTAAAACTCATTTTTAAGACTTTTCCTCCTCCTGATATTTCCATCTGGAATGGTTCTCAGTGTACACAAAACCTCCAAAGTACTTGGAATCATCCTCGACTCCATTCTTGCCTGTGCCCCATAAATCTCAAACTTTTGGAAGAAATCCTTTTTACAGCATGAAACGACCACTTTTGATCAGACCTTGGAATGGCAGAAGTGCTGCAAGGTGAGCACAGGAGCATCTGGCTGATGTGGTATCCAGTACAGAGCGCTGACTTGATTGTTTTCAAACTGGATTTCCTCAAACTGGACCTGGAGCTTTGGGAAATACTTGACATGATTTCTGGATGGATTACATAGATGGTTAAGCATGGTCAGATGCTTAACCATCAATGCAATGAAAGCACAAGAGGCTGAGATTAAGTAATATCAACAGTTGGTTTCCTTGACCAGGTATAAATTGGAGGAGAATCAAGAAATTGTGAGAGCATTACTTGAAGGAATTTGTTACTCCAGAATAAAATACAGGCCATGGAGGATGTGGAAAGAAGGATGTTTTGCCCCCATATTCATGAAAGCAGAGTGCTTGTGTTGTCAAAAAGGACACACAAATCCAGATAGCAACCCCTTAAGTCCTTGCAGGGGGACCCAGATAGGAATGCAAAGGGAGAGAGAAACTCACACTGGTACACAAAATGGATCGTTAATATTGAATAACACAGAAACTTCATGGAGACGCTCTGGCCGGCCTAACACGGCAAGCAACCTAGATTGCCTCAAAGAAATCCTGCAGCCCCTTGCCTTTTATTAGATCAAAATTGAATAAGCAGTTATCAATCAACATGTCACCTGACACAATATGTCACCTGATACAATACTTGAATCAACACTATTTACTTTAAATTTTATTCCTTTTAATGACACCACATAACCACTATTTCAATGTCTCAAATCATGAGTTTACTACTCAGGGATCTTCAGACCACCACCGAATGATATAACTTCAAGTGGTTCCATTCCTCATCAGTCCCATTGATTTGTTAATCTGACATTGTTATTATTTTCCTTCTTTGTATACCATACATCTATTCTTCTATGAAACATCAAGAGTAGCACTTAACTTTGTTATATGCTAGTCCCCTTATATGCCTTGACGCGTTTCGCAAACCTTTATCAAGGCGGGGTAGTGCTGCAAAAATAAAATTATTAAAATTAGCAAGTAACTACTCAGTCACTGATCCCAAATGTGGCATTATCTTCAAAGCTATCACTGCCTAAAAGTTCTTACCGTAACTGAGTTCAACTCATTCTTCACTGCTTGTTCCTCAGAGCCATAATGGCCTCGGCGTTTTTTAATTCCATTGAAATGTCATGCATTACGGGGCCAGATAGAGACACGCCCCCTTTACCCTTCAAAACAATCTTTTACAATAAAAATGAGCAAAGAACATATTCAAACAGAATCCTATTGATAACGTGCAAATTGCAAAACAAAAAGATTATTCAGCCAGTGTCATCCAGTCAGAGGTTAGATTCAAGCCTTTGGGTTGCATAGATTGTAGTTCAAACATCCATCATAGTTCTTTGGTATTTAATAATCTCTCCATATTGCCACCCTCCCACCCTATAGTTATAGATTCCAACATTCTCCATTTGAGATCCTTTATCATATGATTTAACAACTTCCTGTGCCGAACTAAAGGAGCAGTCTCGTTTTGTGTATTGACTCTAGATTTGTGTTCTATCAATCTGGTCTTTATAGATCTCATGGTACGTCCAACATATAATTTTGGACATGGGCATTGGATCAGATAAATAACGTGTGTGGAATTGCAGTCAGTATGGCTGCTTGAAAAATACACTTTTTCTGTAATAGGGTGAGTCCAAAATTCTCCCACTACTGTAGATGAACACCACTGACACTGGCAACATTCCGAATGGTAACCTTGGCATCTAGGGACCACTTCTTTGATGATACTGTGGTCAACATTTTCCCCAATATTCCTTCTTCATTTAAAGGAAAAAAATAGACTTGTCTTTCATTGTCAGAATGGACAAAATAACCACATGCCAGTGTCTTCTGATTATTTGAGTGATCTTAGTAGCTAGAGTGGAGTGTTGCTGAACAAAGGCAATAGATTCCATAACATTAGATCGCTGATTATATAGCATCAGCAATTCTCTTTGTGGGACCTTCGCTCTTAGATACGCTTGCTGAAAGATGGTTCTTGGGTAATCACGGCTGTGGAATCTATGCATATAAGGGGAGGAGCATATAACAAAGTTAAGTACTACTCTTGATGTTTCATAGAAGAATAGATGTATGGTATACAGAAAAGTAAAAAAGAAAAAAAAATAAAGAAAAATAATAAGAATGTCAGATTAACAAATCAATGGGACTGATGCGGATTGGAACCATTTGAAGTTATATCATTCGGTGGTGGTCTGAAGATCCATGAGTAGTAAACCCATGATTTGAGACATTGAAATAGTGGTTATGTGGTACATAAGAACATAAGAACATGGTACCTGATACAATACGCCATTAAACTCATTGCCATCTATCAGGCCATTTTCATGTTAACAAAAGCATTACCATACAGGACAAAACCCCAAAACATAGGCACCAGAACTTAGATGTGATCAGATGTGATGACGTTGTATAAAGTACACCGCATAATAAAGCATAAACAGTACAAGCTGTTAAGCCCCCTTCCCTTGTTTAAAAGCAGACTGAAAATCCACCTTTTTTGTATAGCCTTCAATCCTTAGCCCTACTCCTCTGTCCTCCAACCTAGCCAGCTGATTAACCATTTCCCTTAATTGTATCCATGACATCCTGTTTGTCTGTCTTGGTTGTTTAGATTGTAAGCTCTTTCGAGCAGGGACTGTTTTCTTCTTTGTGACTCTGTACAATGCTGCATACATTTGGTAGCACTATAGAAATAAATAATAGTAGTCATCCTTTCTTAGTTCTCTGTATCTAAGTTTCTAAAGGCCTCTGTTCCTAAAGGCAAATCTTAGTTCTCTGTCTCTTTCTACACTGCTTAATAACCTTTGTTCACATTAGCCTCAAAGTATCTGCAAATGTCCAAGTAGTGTTTCATAAACAAGCAGCTCTAGATTCTGGAATGATGCGCCTGAAGTAGGGAAGACAAGTCACTTCTAAAATGAAAAGCCAGTCATAAAGTTCGGCAACCCTACCAAGAAGTCCGTAGTTGTGCACAAGACAGATGTGTTATCTACAGTAGCTCAACCAACTGACCGTCCTCCTACTACAGAGAAAATAGAGGATCTAGAGCAAAAATGGCCAATACATTAAAAAAACCACATCCTCTCCAGAAATGTCGAGGGTTCAGGGAGAAACTTTTAAGAGAGTGAAAAGAACTACTAAGAAAATACAGGATTTGCTATAAATGGTGCTCTTCATCCAAACACATGGCCAAGGACTGTAAAGTGGCCATTAAATGCACAGCATGTGACAATGACCAAAACAGGAGCAGGCCATCCTCTCTGAGAACCTCTGCTACAAAGTCAAGCCACGGTGGGGTACAGGAGACGGAGCAAATGTCTCCATTGAACATCACTATAAACTACACAGAGCTGTGTGGAGAAAACCTCAGTGGAAGGTCATACACCAAGATTTATGTGGCAAAGGTGTATCCAAAAGAACAACCAGAAAAAACAATGAAAATATATGTTGTCATCGACAAAGTAACCATTTGTACATTATTCTGCAAAAATTGGCACTATTGCCCATATTCTACATATGGTGACCAGGTTTGAGTGCCTAAATTTGGGCACAACTTAATTGGCTATTGATATTAATTGGCACCAATTAAGATTTGCAAGTGTATCTGGATGCATACTATTCCATAACACTTGCTTCAGCTCAAAAGGGGTGTGGCCATGGGAGGGGGTCTACCGGGGACATTCCAAAACATTGCATGCACCCACCTCGTGCACCAGCATCTACAGAAGGCAAATGTCTGGTGCCCAAAGTAACTGCTACCCCTACCACCTCAGAACCTGTTCAGGGAAGACAAGGAAGATGGAAAGAAAAGTGCATGGTTATGTGATAGAAGCAATAGATTCCAACATGAAGAGAGTTTTATCAACTCTGAATGCAATCAAATACCAGACATCAGGGAAGAAATCCTTATACTCGAGGTTGCACAACAACACCCTCAACAAGCAAATAGCAGAACACCTGCACCTGGTGAATCCAAAGGCCTAGATCCTACTCTTACTAGGAAGAAAAATACCAGCCCTGAGCAAATCAGGGTCTTGGGCTCCTCCCTCTATACCCCAGGATACAGAGTAGAGCCTAAAGCCCTGATTGGGAGGGACCTAAGGCATCTGAGCCAATTAGGGCCTTAGGCCCCTCTCCATGCATCGAGGAGGGGAAGGCCCACCATTTTGGATCAGCAGGCCTTGCAGCTGGAGGGTCAAGCCTCCCTCCTACTCTCTTCAGACAAAGGTACTAGGGGTGGGGGTTTGGGAGGTGGGGGAGGTTCGGGAGAGCATCCATCGGTAAGAGGAACTGAGCATCCCCCTGCCTTTTTGGGGGGTGATGGGGGAAAGGAAGGGGATGGTTCAGGGGAGTGCCTGGTGTGTGTGTGGGGGGGGGGGCTCCATTGGCAGGAGGGAGTTACATCCCTCCTGCCAATTTTTTCTCACTTAAGGGGGGTCAGCATGGCATAAGGAAATAGGCATCTCTCCTGCCATTTTCGCTTCCATGGGGTGGGGTGGGGGATGGGGTTGGTCACCAGTACCAGTTCATCGGGGGATGTTGGGGAGGGCCATCATCAGCGGGGTGGGGAGGGGGCTTTTTTCTTTTTTTTTTTTAATGAGGCAAATATTGTGCATGTGTAACACACCCATAACATCTGTCCATTTAAAAAGATATATATATATATATATGGCTTCCTACCCCATACAGCTGAGTGGAAGGAAGCTTCCCCTGCTGGCTCTGCATATGTGCGAGAGTTGCTCTCACAGCGATCAATCAGACGGGAGAGATCGAGATTACAATGAACCTCCAAGCAAATCATATGCATGCAAAATTTTAGAATTGGCCAAAAATTGGATCGGAGCGGACCCACACAGACTTACTGATCCTGTATAGTACATCTAGCTTTAAGACAGGGATTTGACTGCAATGGCTGCCTATTTAACCCAGGAGACAGTAGCCAGTAGGCCTTACTGTCTACCACGTGGTAAACCTCAAATTTGTAGTTTAATGCAGCTTAGTAGAAGGACTCTACTAGAGTTTGCTAATAAGAATTTGGTCAGTGTCTGCTATCATGCTCTTCCTTTTGCCTTTCTGCCTTTTTTTCTTCTTAAATTCTGAACTTCTATTCATTTTTATATATACTGCATGCAAGCTGTATTCATTCAGATATAGCAGGAACTTTTCTTTCCCCAGAGGGATCATAATCTTGGTTTCTACCTGAAGCACTGGAGGGTTAAGTGACTTGTAGATCACAAGGAACTACAGTGGGATTCAAATCAGGGTCCCCTGGTTCTCAGCCTGCTTGCTCTAATCATTAGGCTTACTCCTCTACTCTGTTCCCTTATCGAAGGAGTATTGTACAGTGAAATATTTTCTTATAGTTTGTAATCTACTGTTTGGGTACAATCATTTTCTAATGTGTGATTTCTAATGAATAGTCATCAAACATGAATAAACAAAATGAAGAGAAAAAATATGATATATATGTTTAAAAAATATCCTTTCTGGCGGAAATTGTACTAAATTTCTGAATTAATGAGCAGCTGCGATGCAATATCAGCATCATTAATTCTGAATCCTGCAAAAGCTAGCATGTGAAGACATCTTTGTGGAACAGTTATCTCAAAAGATTGCTACACCTCAATGAGATATAGTGATCTTTCTCGGTTGAACACCATAGGTAAAATTCTTCTGCAAGTTTGCTACCAAGGTCATTTGTTTCCACAGCAAACTTTCATGGATACAAGCTATTAACTTCATGGGAAATCTCAAAGTAACCACTGAGCAAAATTTTATGAATTCAGCCAGGTGAGATGTCCAGAATTCTAATTCGAGTCTGGTGCTGTGGCATTTGTACATTATTCTGCAAAAACTGCCACTATTGCCCATATTCTACATATGGTGATGAGGTTTGGGCGCCTAAATTTGGGCATGACTTAATTGGCTATTAATAGTAATTGGCACCAATTAAGATTTGCAAGTGCCACTGGCCGCACACTACTCCATAACACTTGCTTCAGCTCAAAAAGGGGTATGGCCATGGGAGGAGCCATTCCAAAAAGTTGCATGCATTGTTACTGTATAATGAGAAAGCGCACCCACCTTGGCCACCAGCATCTTCAGCAGGCGTAAGTCTGGTGCCCAAAGTTAAGGCATAGGAATTGGGGTTAGGTTCAGTTCTATAGAATCATGTTTAGCACTCATTTTTTACAGTTTTGAGTGCTACTTATAGAATCTGTCTGAAAGAGGGTAATATTATAACGAGATGCCTGTTTCAAGCCTATTTTCTAAGGACATATTGGTGCCTGTCTGGGTGTCAAAGCCAGTCCTCGAGGGCCGTAAACCAGTCGGGTTTTCAGGATTTCCCCAATGAATATGCATGAGATCTACACTTCTCCCTCCATATTCGCGGTGTCAGCATTCACGGTTTTGATTATTCACGTTTTTTTTAGCTTGCTGGCTCCTTCCCCCCAGCTTGCATAGAGAAATTGCTGATTCCCAGCACTTTCGTCACCGTGTTTTGCCTCTCCTTCAGGAACAGGCCAGGTCTCCCACCATGTTATTCGCGGTTTCACCACATTCACGGTGGTTTTTAATAGAAAACAGCGAATAACATATGAAAAAGTTTTTTTGCGGTTTTTACTGTTTTTTCTGTTAATCCCCTATCACAGCGAATACGGAGGGAGAAGCGTATTTGCATGCACTGCTTTCATTGTATGCTAATAGTTCTCATGCATATTCATTGGGGAAATCCTGAAAACCCGACTGGATTGCGGCCCTCGAGGATCGACTTTGACACCTGTGCACTAGAGGTAAAGTGGTCTGGTATTGAATTTCTGGGTATAATGTCAGTAGTAGGCAATAAAATTCCTATGGTTGCTGAATATTGGGCTCTTAAGACATTCCTGCATGATAAACGTGTAAGTGTCAGTTCATGCAAGTCTCAAATGTGAATAACCCTTCTAAAATAATCCTCTTAATGTTGCTTGATTTTTCCCTTTCTGAAACATTCCTTTGTTATTTTTATAAAACATCAAGCAGACATACAACACGTGAGTGATTATCTGCGAAGAATACATTATGTATGTCCTGCACAGACAAGCTGTTCAACTACATCGAGACAATTTATATGACATAGACGCTTTGAATATTGACATACAGAAGACAGTGCTTTTTGTCTCCTCAGATGATTAATATCTTATGAGAGAACTGTCCAATATGTGCGCTAATTTTTATATAAATCATTTGAAACTCCATTTTCCAAGACCGATGGCGACAGTACACGTATCACAGGTTTTTCAGGTTAACAAACAGAAATAAAAGAAATATACGATGATACCTTTTTTATTAGACTAATTTAATATAGCTTTTGACTAGCTTTCGAAGACCGGAACCTGTTTCCTCAAGTCAGGATAGTCTTTCATTGTTATGACAGGTCACTGCTCTGAAGAGATGCCATTCTGTAGGAACATGTAACCTCTAGAAAACCTGTGGCTTGAAGTGTGTTGCTAGCTTTGAAAGAATAGATACTGTGAATCATATCTATTCATTCACTGAGAACAGCACAGTTCCAGACCTCTAAGGCACAAAGGACGTTCCATATAACATAACATAACTTTGTTCTTCTATACCGCCATAATCAGACGACTTCTAGGCGGTTCACACTGAAGAGAGTTGGACAGTCAGCGAATTACAAAATGCAAATAGTGAAAATACAACATATTACTCAAGAAATAGACAGAATAAAATTATTAAATTTAGTGTGACTTCTGTTTAGGAGATAAATCTGTCAAACAATACTGTTTTAATTTCTTTCCGTAAGGCGCCAGAGGTCAACCTGGCACCGTTGATGTAGTTACCTAACCAAGACTACTGTTTACTTGCTTGAAACATAAAAGACCTATCCAAAAAGGACTTGTATTTACAACCAGTGATCCTTGGGTATGCAAAGAAATTACAATTTCTGGTTGTCCTTGTAGGGCTATATAGCTCGAAATGAGGTAGAAGATACGTAGGAGCAAGTCCCCAAACCAACTTAAAACAAATGCAAGAAAACTTAAACATTATTCGTGCCTCCATTGGCAACCAGTGCACATATGTACAGAAGACATTTCAACACAAGCCAGAATAAAATGTCATAAAACAAACAAAATATAATTTTCTATTGTTAAAACACTGAGCAGCAAGCTCATACAGCCTTACAGGGGTATTCCTTAGCTCATTCTTTTTTTTTTTAATTTATATATCTTTATTAGCAATTGCGAAGTGAACATACAACCAGTAGTGAAGAGAGCATAGAAAACAGAACAAGTAGTGAAACAGCAAGTGATAACGGTGACATAAATAGCTCACAGTATCAAAACCAGGTGGTTGGATGCCCGACACAATTGACATTTTGTGTTAATATACAAAACCCCCCAACAAACACACACAAGTCCCAAACACCCGGCTTCAAGCCACAACAATCATACAACAAACATCCCACAAGCATACCCCCAAACAGCCACCACACCCAGCATTCTAATCGGCTTCTGCTTCCCTGGTAGTCTCAACTGGCCATATCAGTTAGGGTTATTTTTTCTCACTATCACCTCCTTCTTCCTGGCTGCCTTTATATTATACTATGGCGTCCTTTTATCAAGCTGTGGTAAGGGTTTAACGCGTGTAATATTGCACATGAAACCGCCTGCCGCACTAGCCGCTAACACCTGCATTGAGCAGGTGTTAGTTTTTTAGTCGGCCGCGGGGGTTAGCGTGTGATGAAATGTCCGACGCACTAACCCTGCTAGCGCGGCTTGATAAAAGGACCCCTATGTCTTGTTCTCCACTCTTTCTGAAGGCAACTGTATTCCTTTTTTTTTTCCTCCCATCATTTTCTTCTTCAGTGTTTTCTTTGCAGTTCACTTCATGTCTGTGACTAATTCCCCCCCCGTCTCTGAACTGTTTCTAGCTGTGGAAGGCACCCCCCTACCTTACAACTCGTATATTATTCTATCTCTGTAATTTTTATTTCAAATGTCCAGGCACTGGCATTGAATCTCTGGATCTCTGGTGGACCTGGAAGTTATGCAGGTGCTAGCCAATATTCAGTGCTGCACCCACATTCCTAACTGGTCAAAGATGACCCTGGGCAAGTCACTTAATCCTCCATAGCCCCAGGTACGTTAGATAGATTGTGAGCCCACCGGGACAGAGAGGGAAAATGCTTGAGTACCTGATTGTAAAAAAAAACCGCTTAGATAACCTTGATAGGCGGTATATAAAATCCTAATAAACTTGAAACTTGATAAGACTGATTTATTTGCAGTTATAAGAACATAAGAATAGCCATAGTGGATCAGACTAATGGCCCGTCTAACCCAGTAGCCTATCTTCAACAGCGGACAATCCAAGTCATAAGAACCTGGCAAAATCCCAAATGGTAGCAACATTCCATGCTACTGATCCTAGAGACAGCAGTGGCTTCCCCCATGACTGTCTCAATGGCAGACTATGGACTTTTCCTCCAGAAACTTCTCCAAATCCTTTTTAAACCTAGATAAGCTAACTGCTGCTACCACATCCTCTGGTAACAAGTTCCAAAGTTTAATTGTTCATTGAGGGCCAGATTCTATAAATGGTGCCTAACTTTTAGGCACCGGTCCACATAGTTGTCAATCACCCACTAGGCGCTGCTTATGAAATCATTCTTAGCGGCACCTAGGCATGCTTAGATATTGCTAGGGATCCTAAAGGTAGGCGCCAGCATATTAGGCCAAGTTTTACCAGGCCTAATTTCCCAGCGCTTATCTCTCCCATCTAGCGATGCCTCTAACCATGCCTACTTTTAAGCGCTGCTAGGGATACCCGCTCGTAGCACCAATTATCAATTAAATTATTTTTTTTTAATTGGGTTGTAATGGTTTGGTCAATTACCACACCAATTAACCAATTAAAAAAGTTACTCTTAAGTGCTGATTTAGATTAGGCGTCACTAGGAATCCTCGATTAGGGCACCTAGCAGTGCCTAGCCTAGGCACCGTTTATAGAATATCGCCCTGAGTGAAAAAATATTTCCTCCTATTAGCTTTAAAAGTATTACCATGCAACTTCATGGAGTGCCCCCTGGACTTTATACTTCTTCAAAGACTAAAAAAGAAAATTGATTCACTTTTACCAATTCTATACCTTTCAGGATTTTGTAGACCTCTCTCATATCCCCGCCTCAGCCATCTCGTTTCCACGCTGAGAGTCCAAACCTCTTCAGCCTTTCCTTATATATGAGAAGTTGTATCCCTTTTGTCATTTTGGTCACTGTTTGGACCTTTTCTGATTCCACTATGCCTTTTTTGAGATAGAGTGGCCAGAACTGCACACAGTACTCAAGATGAGGTTGCAACATGAAGTGATACAGAGACATTAATATTTTTGGTCTTATTTTCCATCCCTTTCCTAATAATTACTAGCATCCTGTTTGCTTTTGTGGCTGCCACCACACTGCTCAGAAGATTTCAGTGTACTGTCTATGATAACACCTAGGATTTTTTCTTGGGATCAGGCTAGGGATGGGTGGGAACAGGGGAACAGTTCTATAACTGGGCAATACAGTTTAGGCATGCTGATACCATGCTCCAATTCACCAATTCTATAATGGCATCTGATACCATTACAGAATACTAGAGTAAGTTGGCATTGATGTGCCTAACTGTACTCGTAGACACTTATGCAGGCATCACCATTTGTGCTTAAATTTGGCACTTTAGCGTAACTTATAGAACAGCTATCTAGCACATATGCATGTATGTGTTCATTAAGGCCCTGATTCTATAAAGTCCACCTAATGTTAGGCGCCTATATTGGCAATGATTCTATAAAACTTAGGTGCCCATTATAGAATCATGCTTAGCAGCACCGATATCGGAGCCTAGTGGCACCTAATTCACAAAGAGATACCTAAGTGGAAAACACACCATCGATCCACACCCTCACCAAACCCATTTTTAGTGTAGGTGCTTTGGGCTAGGCGCCTATGCTTTATAGAATCAAAGTTTTCAAGTTATGCACCTTTCAATTAAGTCCAATTAAAGCCAAATTGTGAGGTTGTGAAGTGTCGAGTGCCAATATTGGCGCCAATTAAGCTTCTTGATCAATTAAGTTAGGCAGACTAAAGAATCAGGGCCTATATGCGCCTAAGTGCTAGTATTTGCTAACGTATGTAAATGACGCCTAATTTTAAGTGCCCTGTTTTACAATTAGGGGATGGTGTCAGGTCAAAAGCGCGCCGGGACAAAGGCGTGCCCAGACAATTGAGCGCAGCACGCGCTGCTGCGCCACTCTAAATTACTGTTTTTAGGGCTCCGATGGGGGTGTGTGTGGGGGGGGGAACCCTCCCACTTTACTTAATAGACATCGCGCCGCGTTGTGGGGGCGTTGTGGGGGGTTGTGGGGGGTTGTAACCCCCCACATTTTACTGAAAACTTAACTTTTTCCTTGTTTTTAGGGAAAAAGTTCAGTTTACAGTAAAATGTGGAGGGTTACAACCCCCCAAACCCCCCATAACGCCGGCGCAATGTCTATTAAGTAAACTGGGGGGGTTCCCCAACAAAACCCCCCGTCGGAGCCCCTAAAAACTGTAATTTAGAGTGGCACGGCGGCGCACGCTTTTGTCTTTCGCGCCATTGTCTATGAACCTTAGGGGATATATAATTTATGTAGAGTTGACTAAGTGTAAATCGGTGTGGGAACTAGAATTGTAGCGGAGCTTTGGTTCCCCTAAATAAAAAGGTGCTGCTACCCCTGGGGAGGGTGAAGTAGGGAGAAGGGGAATGCTATATGAGGGAGGTTGAGGGGAGAAGAGAAAGGAGATGCTAGACCGGGGAGGTGGGGGGTGGAGTGAGAGCTAGAAATGTTAGCACTGGCTCTGATACATCTGGCTATGCTATCATTGTTTTCAAAGTGGTCAGTTTGCCTTCCTTGTTCTCTAAGTACAAATTTTCTATAAAACCAAATTGAACCATTAATAAATAGTCATCTTTCTTCAACCAGCATCCTGCACAGTCATAGGGGATGCATGGGAGTGCTTTCAAAATGATCCTAGCCACTTCTTTCAGTTGGATTTCCTCATCTGTCCTGAGAATTCTCTTTTTAGAGATGGTTCATAATTAGAGGCCAATTCAGATAGCAGGAGATAGAAGCCCCCCCTCCCATTACCAGTTACTTTAAATCCGATTTAACATTGACATTTGCAGACTATGTTCTCTCTGAGATGAGCACATGAGCAATCGCTCTTACATTCTAGGAGCGTCGTTCATAGAGTTTACACGGTTGCTCACAAAAATACTTGCAAATTTGGTTTTTAGAACGTGTTGCTCACATGAAAAAAAAAAAAATATTTTTAGAACTTGTCACTCACGTGAAAAAAAAAAGTGCACATACCCAGCCAATCCTTAGAGGCAGCATTGCCTGCAGACCACAAACAAGTCTAGTTTCCAGGATATTTACAATGAATATTCATCAAACTCATCTGTACATGCTTGGTTTGAGAAGCAGCTTATTTTCATCCTTTGGTTACCTGGAAAATCCAATCGATTTATGGCCGTCAAGGTCAAGGTTTATGCTTCTCTGGTTTAGGACATAGAAGCATGTAAAGATTAGTTACAGCAGCCAAGTATGTTAATGTAGTATTAAAACAGAGAGTCTAGGCCTTGAAATAAATAGATGGTACTGAAATGCCCTCCCAACACTATAAAATAAATCTAAGATTTTGGGCTCATAGGAAACCTTTTCTTATTCCTAAACAGCCAGCTCTGCTTTCTGAAAACATACTCACTGTCCATCATTCACCACACATGATTCCATGTAGTCTCCTCCTTTTAGGGGGAAAGATTAACACTACCGCAGATTAATCCTCATGGTACAAGCTATACACTACAATTTCAGTAAGTCTGCTGTCCCAGTAGGGATTTGATCCAAGGGCAAATGCAACAGAGGCACAATCCATTAAAAGACAAGTCATTAGTACAGTGAAATGGCTCTTCTGCTCATTTATAAGCTAGAAACTGTCTGCAACCTGAACCGATAATTGGTTAATGGTAAGTGCTCATGATATCCTGCACAACTGCCGGGTGATCATGTTAACACAGGATACTTAAAACACAATGACCCCACTTGTCTGACTTACAAAAATAAAATTACCTGGGTGTCTCGTTTCCAAAAGGTGAACATAGCAAATGCATAAACCGCTGGCTAAAGGGCACCCTTATTGCAATGACGCAGACAGTTAATTAATTTTTCTTTTAAGTGTGCCATTTCTAAATTCAGAACAGGCACACGCACTAAATTAAAGCGTGCCCTTTCTGCAATGTAAAGTGTGCAATACGATCCATTTGCGGGGCTGCTTCCTCTGCTCCCATTTAGAAAACAAAGCCCTAGACATTTCTGTTATTAGGTCTGTGCAATAAGGTCATGCCTCATAAACTCAGGTACACAAATATATCTGGATAATTGTTGTGTTGGTTCAATAAAGGGTATTGCAACCTACAATTTTCTCAAGGACCAGTATAGCTGCACCTCTGAATGAAGCACAAATGCATGGGGGGTATCCAAGGACAACATGGCAGTATAAAGCAAACCTGGCAAGAGTTCTTTAATGACTTGATGCTGTTGTATCAGAAAACTAATTATTAAGGGGTTTTTTTACTTTATAAAATTACATTTTAAAACAGTAAGGGGGAAATTCTATAACCAGCGGGTAGACGCCCTACTGACGCCTATATTAATTGAAAAACGCCATTAGAAACAGCAAAAAAAGGCAAGGTTGAGGCGCCTATCAGCACCTAAATATAAGGTGCTGGAATCGCACCTACATAGGCACTTTGGGCCACTGAATGCCAAATTAGGCGTGGCCAATACCAGAAGTGGCGTTAGGTGGCCTAAAGTGCCTTCGTAGTCGCGATTCATGCAAAGATAGGTGATAGAAATGTAGGCCCGGAAAACCCTGGCCTACATTTCTGGCATCTGCCTTTGCTGGGGGATCGCAACAATAGTCTGTAGCCTGCCATCAGCTGCACAGAACCAAAGTGGAATTGTCCCAGTCAGAATGGTGCGCACTAAACAAAAGTGTCCTTTAACTCATCTGATAAATCCAAATGCCTTTATTCATCCAAAGCCTCATAAAATTCATCCAATGACTCAATGACCTGACATGCGCATGTTTCGGCCTAACCGGCCTGCCTTAGGAGTTTTTTGAGTCTTCGACGGGTGTATTTTGAAGAATCGTATGGAATACAAAAATACACGCACCTACAAAATGTGACTGCTAAAGTGAAAAGTCGTAAAGCAGTAAAAATCGCTGCGACCATACTGGAAACTAGGGAAAAGATGATCAGAGATTCCCCTGCTGTAATCAGCTGAATCGGCAGGAGATCCCCAATTCTTCTCTCTCTCCCTCCCTCCCTCCCACTGACTGACTGACTGATTTCCCCATAACCCTTCAAGGAGAGACTTCTCCCTCGAGCCCAGTATCCCCCCCCCCTGTATCTTTGCTGAAACATCATCAGGAGGGAGGCCCATTCCCTCCTACCTAAACAATCCCCCTGACACCCCCCCATCCCTTGACTGGAAGACCGGCATGAGGGATGCCCACTCCCTCCTGCTGTATTATTCCAAACACTTGAATGAGGTCAAAACCGAAACTTATTGAAGAATAAATTAATCTGTATTCAATTGCAATAAATTCTTCATAAACCGCCAAATATATTGGGAGATCTACACCACAACCCAAAAAGAGGGGAAACTAGAAATAAATTATGCCATCTTCTTTTGGGACACTATTCAGCTTTCCTTGTCCCCACGCTTCCCTCTTCAAAATCTGGAGAAGTTCAGTGCTGCTGCTCTTGAGGAAGAAGGTTTGTTGCCTCCGAAAAAGAGCTCTGTTGAGCCTTATCATCGTTGCACGAACTTTGGACTGCTCATCTGCTATTATTTGCTGTCATTTTGTGAGATAAGTACACAGCTTTTTCATTTTAAAGTTTGCTTTCTATTTTTGAAAAAAGCGTTGTGGAGGGGAGAACATTGTGGGAAGCTGGCCCCCCAATTAAGAAAACAATGTAGCAATCTCTATTGCACAATTAATATATTGGAGATATCACATCATCCCTTTTTATTGTTTTGTGTGTTTTTGCACTTTAAATTTTTAACACGTGAGCACAAAGGTCTGGGGATGTAACACACTTAATTAACCCTTCTGGGTTTAAACAGCTTACGACTCATTCCACAGGGCTTGTCCCGATAAAATGAGTTGTGTTTATCTGAGGACCTTGCACTATCTTAAAATTTTTTCATTTATTTATAGTTTCCCCTCTTTTTGGGACTTAAGTTCTGAATGTCAGCATTTCACTGGCCATGTACTGATTCCACCCCCAGAATGTTTCCAAAACAGCTGGTTATTTTCAGCGGCACAAAGCGATTAAGCGCTACTGAAAATTAGCAGTGAGCCCTGAATGAGCTGTTTCTGGCCAGTTAAATCTTTCATCTTTTTGTTGCATTCTTTCAGTGCCTTATTACATGTGTTGGTACTTCGATCTTGATGCTCTATATTCACTTAATAGCCAGTTAGGGGTAATTCCATAAAGTTTGAACTAACATGTACATAATGATTAGTATATACATACATATGATTAAGCACACATGTACGCCACTATATGTAAATTCCAAAAGCTCACCTAAGCACTATTCTATAGCTACACATATATCTCCAATAGTGTGTAGGCTGTAGTGCATATTTAAGTGCATAACTTATAGAATACTTAAATTATCCCCTCATTCTATAGCTCACATGTGTCAAAGGCACAGATAATTACCATTATGTGCATAAGTGCTACGCGTTATTCTATAAAGTATGCAACTAAGTCACTTAGACCCATATTCTCAAAAAATGCACCTTAACTTAGGCACCTAAGTTAAGTCCAAAAGAGAGATTCTATAAAGGGCATGAACCCTTTTTAGAACTGCGCTTACTGGCAAATGCTAAATATTCTATTTAAAGTTAGGCGCCTACATCAGCACGCCTAGCTGATGTAGGCATATAATTTATTTGATCAATAGGCTTAATTGGTGTCGATAAAGGCACTTCATAATTGGCTTTAATTGGACTTAATTGAAAGTTAGGTGCTTAAGTTGAAAAGTGCAATTCTATATAACGTAGGCGTCTAGTCCAAAGCACCTACTTAAAAGTGAATGTGGTTAGGGTGTAGATCATGGGCACGTTTATGATTTAGTTGCCTTTTTCTGAATTAGGTATTTAGGCAAAGAGAGCCCTGGCATAAATTGGGGGTGCCTAAAGTTAGGACACCTAGCGATGCCTAAGCGTGATTCTATACAGTACACCTAACTTTATAGAACCATACTTAGTGCCATACTGGTCAGCATCAATTTTTTAGGTGGACTACATAGAATCAGGCCCCTGTTGTATATCAATCACACTTAATCGTCCATTATAGAATTGCGCCTAGCAGCACCTAACTTAAAACTTAGGTGCCTGTAATGTAAGCCAGGGTTTTAAAGGCCCACATTATAGGTGGCTAAGTCCTTTAGAGAACCACGCCTAGTGGCGCCTGAGTCTTTCTCTGCCCCTACACAAGGCTACTTTAGTGTTAGTCACCTATCTTTTGTAAAATTATGAATAAGAGGCTAGGCAATCATGCACCAACACAGGGAGGGCAAGTTAGGAGGAGGGGTAGCGCTATACACTAGGGAGGACATTAAAACTACGAGAATCACGGAGGTCAAGTACACCGGGGAATCCCTCTGGGTAAACCTAACCAAAGGCAAAGAAAAGTGTCTGTATCTTGGTGTAATATACAGACCACCAAGACAGCTGGAAAACAAAGACATAGAATTAATCAAAGATATAGAGAATATCACTTTAAGTGGGGACACTGTTCTGCTAGGGGACTTCAACATGCCCGATGCAGATTGGAACACGCTCACAGCAACAACCAGCGCCAGCAGAAGGCTATTATCCACCATTAAAGGAGCACAACTCAAACAACTGGTATTAGAGCTCACTAGGGCACAGGCGATTCTGGACCTGGTACTCACCAATGGAGAAAGCGTATCGGAGGTCTCGGTAGGCAATAAGTTAGCCTCCAATGACCACAACATGGTATTGTTCAACCTCAGGAAAGATTTCACTAGATCGAGCACGACAACAAGAGTACTCAACTTTCGAGGCTCTGACTTCAAACGCATGGGAGATTTCATCCATCACGCACTACAAATCCAAGCTGTGGCCGATAATGTGGAGGACATGTGGTCAACCTTGAAATCTACCATACATAAAATCAGCAAGTAAACGGCGAAGAAACAATAGACCCCAATGGTTCACCGCAGAGATCTCAGATCTCGTTAAAGAAAAGAAACTAGCATTCATTTCCTACAAACATTCAGAGACAAGGGAGGCTAAATTGGAATACAAGGCCAAGTCTACAGCGGTGAAAGCGGCAGTCAGAGAGGCCAAGCATCAAGCTGAAGTAAACCTGGCAAGGAACATTAAGAAGGGTGACAAATCCTTCTTCAGGTATATTAGCGACAGAAAAGAAACACTGATGGGATAGTGCGCCTTAGGAAATCAGATGGGAAGTATGTAGAATCAGATTCAGATAAAGCCGAACTACTAAATGAATACTTCTGCTCGGTCTTCACCTAATCTAATCTAATCCTTATGTTTGTATACCGCATCATCTCGGGGTCCGGTCTACAGTTGCAGGCAAAGCAAAGTTCAGAAGACCCATTTCGGGATTTTGAGTTTACTTCCGGAGACGTCTATGACGAATTATCAAGATTCAAGGTGAACAAAGCCATGGGCCTGGACAATCTATATCCCAGGGTGCTCAGTGAGCTCAGGGACGTCCTAGCGGAACTGTTATCCGTACTCTTCAATCTATCCCTGAGTGCGGGAATAGTCCCCTTGGACTGGAAAACAGCTAATGTCGTACCTCTGCACAAAAAAGGTTGCAGGACAGAGGCTGCGAATTACAGACATCATATTGTTGAGTATGACATGTATTCATAAAGGCACAATAAGGTCACATCTCATCCACTGGAAGGCTATGTAAGCACTTTGGCCCAGATTCTGTACCCAGTGCCATGGTCGGCCACCGATTGTGTAACCATTTCCAGTTCAGTGCTGCAAAATCTGCAGTCTGTTTTAGTGGTTCTTTTTTTTTTAAATTACACTTGCCATGAACCAATTTGTCCGTGGTCCACTATCCTGTATTACAATTATCACTCTCATCTTTCATTTTAAATTAATGTCTCCTTAACTATAAACTGTATATGCCAACCAAAGTTCTTTCTTTTGCTTTTCAAATTCTATTGATTCTTTCCCTGCAGAACCTTCACTCATTCCTTTTACTGGTTCTTATAGAGTACCTGATGAGAATGAAGAAGGTTTGTTGTTGCTGTTGTTCTTACATCCATTTTTTCAAGATCTTTGTGGGGCCACTCTATTGTTTTAAAGCTGTGTGACAAGAATTTTTCATTATTAGTTTGGTCTCCTCAGGTATTCTCTGCTCTTTTAGTAATTTATGCTAGACTGTTGTAAATTTTTCTACTCCTATAGATTTATAAACACTTTTCTGCTCAAGCTCCTTCATTTGAAAGAAGCCATGTTCAGTATGGAAGGCTGCCTTTGCACATTTCTCCAGGTCACAAGTCATCCTGACATCATATGAAAAACTCTTCACTCAACACGCTACCCACCTAACTTTCCTTCAGTGTTCACATGCTCTGATCGAGAATCTTACTGTAAACCTTATTGAATCCAAGTCAAAATTTGCGGTATAAAAGAAAAATGTATGGTATGTTCTATTAAATGATGATCACAGGGGCTATACAGGTTCAAATCATCCACAAACAGTGGGTGTGAGGGTCATCAGTGACTCTAAGATTAAGGCAAATTCAATAGCCCAATGAATTGATGAGTATTCAGTAGATTTAGTGCCAGGCAAAGAAAGGATGGTGACAAGGAATCTCCATAAAATATATTTCACTAGATCTTGATAATAGGAATGACAAACTGCCCATCTTTATAAGTCAGATGAAGGTTAATTTGCAGTATCTTCATGGTAAATCAGATGAAGGCAATCAACCCATATATATTTCAAGGGAATTTATTTTCAACATTTTTCTTATAATCAACACGTTTCCATTTTTCCTATAGATATTCATTATCAGAGCAATTCTATAATAAAGAGAATAAAATGAGGCACCAGAGGGTGCTTGGTTGGAGTCAATTCTAAAAAGTAACAAAAGTACCTACTTTCCTTTACAGAATATTAGCCTTACAAGTGAAATTCACACCTAGAATTTAGGTGCATTCACTTATATCAATCAGCCACTCAACTGGTGTATGTGCTGGAGCCTAAGGTGGTTATTGGACATGCATAAACTGGTATCTATATGCATATATTGCACACACATCTAAATCCTGATTTTAAAAAGCTGGAATATACATGTCAAAATCATGAACACATAAATATCACAAGGGGATGTAGCTTGGGAGTATTCTAAGTTTCCAAGTTTATTATATAATTTGATTAATCGCCTATCACAGTTCCTAGGCGATGTACAATTTCATAAATAATCAAATAGGCCAGGGATAAAATACAGTATACCCCCGTGAATTTGCAGTTCAGAATTCGCGGACTCAGTCATTCGCGGTTTTCCCCACAGAGCAGCCAATAGCTGGAAAGTTCACATCTCCCCAACCAATCCTGACGGAAGGAGAACCGCGAATGACAAATGCGCCCCATGTGAGTTGAGAGGGTGGGCCAGAGCCAGAGAGGAGGAGGGGGGGGGGCGTACTGAAAGCGCAAGGTTTAGGTCACTGGCCGTGACGAGGGGATGCAATTGCAAGCACTTCCTGCGGGACAATTGGCTGCTCATGCTTTAAACCGCATCTGATATTCGCGGTTTTTCTAAATTCATGGGCATTTCAAGAATTTTGGGGGAGTACTTTATATACATGCTTCCTCCCCTTTTCAGAAGGGGAATACATATCCCCCATGATTAACTTCAGAATTTATACTTACTTCCAGGTATGTCTAGGTTTATACAAAAGTGCTTGTGTTGTGCTGAGCTTTAATGGATGGGTTAGGGGAGGTTAACCCCTTAGTCTCTTACTAGCAAATGATATCAGGTGATAGGACGGTTTGGGCAGCAAATATGTATATATGTTTCTAAAATGGAAGACAAAAGTGTATGTGCTGGCACATAGACACGTATGTTACCATGTTGACCTCGCTGATTGTTTAGACATGGACATTTGCAAAATGAGGGCTTCAGCCACATATGCACTATTCCTGCAAATACAGTACAGGAAGTTCCCGAGTTGCAGATGCCTGACTTAAGTACAACTTGGAGAGAAGGTTTCTGGGTCAGCTATGTGCAGCGTGTGAACTGCTGCTGGCTGTGCATCCCCACAACAAGCCACTGAAGGCAGAAGGAGCGTGTGCGGCAAGGAAGCAACTGTGAACCTCCCTCTTCCCCGCTGACCCGGAAGGCTTTCCTCTGACATCAGCTCTGACATTGGAGGGAAGCCCTGTGGGTTGGCTTTGGGAGGGGGGGGTTATGGGCAGGGATCCCCGGCAGTGCCTTCAGCAGGTGGAGCGGGCAGCAAGGAGGGATCTCCAGCGGTGGCAGCGCGGCTTCAACAGATGGGTGGGCAGGGAATATTCTCCATGGCGGCCATGCCATGTATCCCGAACAAGGGGGCCACATACTCTCAAGGGTACTCGTACCGCGTGTTGAGAAACACTGCCTTAGAGGGAACACTGGGGACAGTTGACCTTTTTGTTAGCTAGGAGCAGAGGTAAGCAGCAAGAATCTTATAATAACATAGAAACATAGAAGATGACGGCAGAAAAGGGCTACAGCCCATCAAGTCTGCCCACTCTGCTTACCCACCCCCTGTCTATGCCCTAATGACCCAATTTCCTTTTCTTGATCCTCGTAGGGATCCCACATGGGTATCCCATTTATTCTTAAAGTCTGGCACGCTGTCTGCCTCGATCACCTGCACTGGAAGCTTGTTCCAATGATCAACCACTCTCTCTGTGAAGAAATACTTTCTGGTGTCGCCATTAAATTTTCCGCCCCTGAGTTTGAGCGGGTGCCCTCTTGTGGCCGAGGGTCCCTTGAGAAAGAAAATATCATCTTCCACTTCGACACGTCCACTTCGAAAAGAAATCAAAACATTTCTATTTAAAAAACACATCCCCACTAACTAATCTCCTCCCCCTTCGCACAAGCTCACCCTCTAACACATTAGTCAACTCCTAGAACCTTACCTACCAAAAATATTCTGATTCCTAAATAAGCATCTACCTTCAGTATCCAACAAACTTCCTTCTCATTGTTAGGTAATTTGTATATACTGATATTCTCCACTGTACCCTGTTATTACTTGATTCTCTACTATGAAATTCTTTCGAAAAAATCCAGATATCTTATAATTTATTATTACGAAATCTTTTTTATTGGCAAAAAGAACAACAATGCACAACCACAGAATACAGATAAGGATTGTAACTTTTCCAATAACAGACAAGGGAGGGAGAACCCCCCCCCCCCCAAGAGGGCTGGACTCTGATGCCCTCTCAGGGAACAAAGAGACCCCAATACCCCCCCAACAGAACAGTTGCCCCCTCCCCCAAACCACCCACCCCCTACCCCAACAAAAAGGAATCCCAGGTCAGACAGGTGGAGCAGAATACAATTGCAATCCGTTCACGATACGACTACGACTCCTTGGCGGCAAACTGTCCAAGTAAGGAGCCCAAGTATGAATAAAGTCTCTGCTCTTACGACGAGAGGAACAAGCCAGCCTGGCCTCCCAAACCATCAGCTCATGGAGCTTGTTCCTCCAGTACCAAAAGGAGGGAGGAACATCGGCCAGCCAATGGTTCAAAATACACTTCTTCCCCAAAATATAACATTTACTCAAAAACAATTTTTCAGCAGAAGACAAACCAGAGAATGCAGGGAAGTGAGCAAACAGCATAGGAAAAACAGAAATAGAGATAGGAACCTGAAGAAGACCCTGAAGAAAAGAGGCCAGAGCCCCCCAAAAACCCTGAATGCTCTCACAGCTCCAAAAGCCATGAAAATAAGAATTCACTTCAGTGAGACAGGTGAGACAATACTGGGTATCCACACAGCCCATATAGAAGGCCCGGCTTTGGGAGGTATAGGCCCGCAACAGGGTTCTGAAATGGCACTCACGCAGCTCCGCATTATAGACCAAAACTGGTACCCGGCGGAGAGCGCGGAGCAACCAGTCCGCCCCAAGCTCCCTCCCCAAGTCCCTCCGCCAAGCCTCCAAAACAGAGGAAAAGTCGTGAGGTGGCCCCAAGGCTGCAAGCCGCCGGTGAAAAAAGGAAACTGAGATCTGAGGTTCCGGATCCTCCCCCCCCTTCCAAAAAAGCTCGAAACTGCAACCCAAAGGACAAAGAGAGGGAAGCTCGAGGAAGCGAGCGTACATAGTGCTGCAACTGACAATGTGCATAAACAAGACCAAGGGGGGGAAGACCACTGCACTGTAAATCAACACAGGACTTCAGCTCCCCATCGTCCCGCAAGACCTGAAAAAGGAACTCACTGCCCCTAGCCCGCCATCTGCCAAAAACCGAAGGCGCCAACCCCGGCGGGAAGGAAAGGTTACCAACCAAGGGCAACAACACACTAACCCGGGGATCCTGATTCCACAAAGGAAGTACCCGCCGCCACACCTCCCAAAGAGGCCGAAACAAGACACTACGCCTACCAGAAACAGGCACCTCCACCAACCGAGCGTGAAGAAGCGACAAGAGATGAGCCGGATAAAAGTAATCACGCTCGAAGGAGACGTCAGTATACAGTGTGGTACCCAAAGCCCAATCGCTAATATGCCGCAATAGACAAGCCCAGTTGTAAAACATAATATTCGGCACCCCAAAGCCACCCAGGTCCCACAAGCCCACCAGCAAACGCCATCGCAGTTTAGGCTTCCGTCCCCCCCAACAAAACCGTGAGAGCAAAGAGTAAAAAGTCCGAATATCCTGTTGCAAAAGGTACAACGGAAGCGTCTGTAGAACGTAGAGCCATTTAGGAAATAAGACCATCCGAAAGAGGTGCACCCTCCCCATCAGGGAAAGCGGTAAATCTCGCCAAGCAGCCAGAACTGAGCTCATAGAAGACAAGAGGCGCGTAACATTCAACCTGTAAAGTTCCCGCACATCCATCGAAAGCTGGACTCCCAAATAGCGAAAAGAAGACTCTGCCCATTGCAAAGGAAAGGCCCCTCCCCAAGATTCCCGAAGCCCCGCCGAAGAGGCCAACGCCTCAGACTTAGTCAGATTCAGCGCAAACCCCGAAAAGTCCCCGAACTCCCGAACGCTCTCCAGGAGGGTGGGCAAGGAATGATGCGGGTCCGTCAGAAAAACCAAAAGATCATCAGCAAAAGCCGCCACCTTAAAATGAGTGGCACCCAGCTGAAGACCACAGATATCCGCATTAGATTGTAGCTCACGAATCAATGGGTCCAAATAAAGTGCATAAAGCAGCGGCGAAAGAGGGCAGCCCTGGCGGGTACCCCTCCGAATAGGAAAGGGGGCCGAAAGGCCCCCGTTCACTGAGATCCGCGCCTCCGGATCACTATACAGCGCCTGAAGAGCATTAAAGAAAAAGGGGCCAAACCCGTATGCCCGCAGCACAGCAAAGAGGAACCCCCACCCCACCCGGTCAAAGGCCTTTTCAGCATCAAAACTAATAAGTAGGGCGGGGGTGCCCTCCGCGCCAGCTCGTTCCAAAGCCAGCAGGATACGGCGAAGATTTTTAGACACTGGGCGCGCCCGCACAAAACCCACCTGCTGATCAGACACCAAAGAAGGCAAGACCCGGGCCAACCGATTAGCCAGCATTTTAGCCATCAATTTTGTCTCAAAATTTAACAATGAAATGGGTCTGTAGGATTCGGCAAAACCGGATCCCCACCAGGCTTCGGGAGAACGATAATCTGCGCCAGGTTCAAATAACGGGGCAAAAAACCTTTGGCAACATTCAGATTAAAGATCTCAGATAGAACCGGAGCAATGTCGTCAACGAGTAGCTTATAAAACTCCCCACGGAAGCCATCGGGTCCCGGCGCCCTACCCAAGGGCCCCGCTCGAATCACACATTCCACCTCCTCAGCAGTAATTGGGCATTCCAACATTTCCGAGTCACCAAGGGACAGGCGAGGCAGATCCAAACTGTCCAAATAGACCGTACCATCCAGGAGGTCCGGGTCCGGCGAATCGTACAAAGTCGCAAAAAAGTCATGCAAAATACGGCTAACATCCGCAGGCTGGTGATAAAGTACACCTCGGGAATCTCGCCAAGCCTCTACTCCGGACCTCCCACGATGAGAGCGGGCCAACTGAGCCAACAGCCGACTGCTTTTATTAGCAAATCGAAATAAGTGGAACCGATAGTGATCCCGAGAGCGCACTGCCCCCCGATGCAGAAGTTCATTCAACTCCTGCTGCGCCTCTAAGAGCCGTGCCCGGAGTCCTAAAGAGGCTCTAGCAGCATAACGCCTCCGCAAAAACAAAACCCGACGCTCTAACGCCAAAACTGTCCGGTGACGCTGCTTTGTTTCGTGAGCCACAAACGCCAGGATCTCCCCGCGGAACACCGCCTTCGCCGTTTCCCAATAAAGGATGGGATCCTCTCTATGTTCCTGATTGGTAGATTTGAAATCTCCCCATTTTTGCCTCAAAAAATCATGAAAACGGGCATTCCGGTACAGATGACAAGGGAACGTCCACTGGGTGCCACCCCCTCCAGGGGCCCCCCATTGCCAATCCAAGCCCACCCACGCGTGATCGGATATCTCAATGGGGCCAAGCACCACCTCCCGAACCACGGGCAGCAAACCCCTGGACAAAAGAATCAGATCAATCCGAGAAAGCGTCCCATGGGCCCTAGATAAGTGAGAATAATCCCGTTCCACCGGATGCAAAACCCTCCAAACATCCAACAAATCAAGGGAAGAAGCCAAAAGCTGAGCCCCCGTACAAGTCTTGAGAACCTCCCTTCCCGTGGAAGTAGACCGATCAAGCCTCGGATCCGGAACCTCATTAAAATCCCCCCCCCCCAGCAACAAGGGAAGATCTCCAAATTGTAACAAGAGAGTACGCAGTTTCCTAAAAAATTTTGCCGAGGGATTATTAGAAGCGTAAAGATTGCATAAAAGCAGGGGCCTATTGTTAAGAGTAACCGATGCAATCAAGTAACGGCCCTCCGGGTCCTTGAGAACTCTGTTGATCTGCAGGGGAAGACCCTTACGAAAAAGAATCACGACTCCACCCTTCCCCCCCAGAGCCGGGGCCTCCAAATGGTCACCCACCCACCATGTACAGAGCTTAGCATGTTCCGCAGAGGTCAACCGAGTCTCCTGCAGGAAGGCCAAGGAAGCTCGCCTCCGATTTAGCTGCTGTAAAATTTTGAAACATTTAAGTGGAGAGTGGATACCCCCCACATTCCAAGAGATCAGTTTACAGTCCAGAAAGATCCAAATAGAGAGAAAAAAGCAAGGACAACAAAACCTTGTGAACAAAACCAGAGGAGTGTCCCAGCCCCCACCCCCCCAGCCATATCAACCACCAAGGAGCCCTTTGTACCCCCACCAGACTGAACCTAGGATAACCCCAACCCCCTGAGAACTCTTCCCTTCCCTCCCCACCTACCCCTCTTCCCCCGACCCACCATCCACACCGCAACCCAATGGTTGCCACTTCCAAAAAGCAAGACACGCCCACCACAGGAGCACAAGAATACCCAGACTCCAACCCTCCCGCCCTCCAACTCCAGAGGGGGAGTAAACCCCCTAAGAAAGAACCACCCAGGTCCCCTATAAGCAAAAGGCCCCATACATTCCTCTCACATCCTACCCACACACACCCCTGATACTTTCAACCAAAAGGAACCCGCAAGCTACCACCCACCCTACCACACACACACTCCCACCAGTCACATCAGAATCAACAAAGCTCCCCAGCCGCTCAGAGTTCCTGCCCCAAAGAGGCGGAAGCAAGTCCAACAATAGTCCGACGAGGACTGAGAAGTTGGGCCTCGGGATCCTCCCCAGAGGCACAGGTTCCACAGGCCAGCGTTCTAGGGGGTCCCCCTTCAAGCATCAGCAAAGCCCACAAAGTCTAGGAGGAGACAGCAGGAAAATGCTCATCCACAAAGGTTTGAGCAGCCTCAGGAGAGTCAAAATGATGAGCTGTACCCGAATGCATCACCCGCAGACGTGCTGGGTACTGCAAGGAAAAGGAGATGTGGCGACGAACCAGAGGAGAGCAAAGCGGAGAGAACTTACGGCGCGCCTGAGAGACCTCTGCAGAGTAGTCTTGAAAACACAAGACGGAAGTATTATTATATTGCAGTTTCTTCCCCTGCCGCAAAGCTCGGAGTACCTCCAACTTATGCCGGTAGTTCAAAATCCGGCAGATCACCACACGGGGACGTTCCGCCTCCCCAGGCGATGGGCTCGTTCAATGCGCAGGGGTCCCAATTTCTGTGGAAGAGCCAGAGATTCGGTCAACCAGTGCTCCAGGACATCCCCCAGGTCATTCTCCACAATTGACTCGGGCAGGCCGATGAACCTCAAATTGTTCCGGCGGGACCGGTTCTCAAGGTCCTCCACCTTGGCCCGAAGCGCTGCCAGAGAGGAAGCCTGCGCCCCCTGCTCCTGAGCCAGCCTGTGAACTGAGTCCTCCGCATTGCTGACCCTCTGCTGAGTGTCCCGGACCTCAGATGTAAGCGTGGCAAAGCGCTGGTCTAAAGAATCCAATTTATCAAGGATTCGCTGCAGTTTAGCACCGAGCGTGCTCTCCAGCGCGGCTTGCACTTCAGCCGACACCTCCGCAATCCAGTGCGAGTTCGGGGACTCCGGCGTGGCAGGCGCCGCGGGCGCCGCCATTTTGGATTCTGCCTGCTTCCCCCGATCTTGGCTTTTCGCAGGCGTCTTTGCGACCATCCCTCCGCCACTCGCTCCGAAACCAGCCCGAAGCCCGACTGCAGGATCATCACCGCTGGGGGAGCGGTTGCTAGGAGAAAAATCGCCGATTATTGAAAGATCTGTGGCGGGCGTGGCGGAGCTGCAGATCTCCCGACCTTACAGCCCCATGCTTCCGCTGGAAGTCCCGATATCTTATAATTTATAATCCTCTACCACACCATGTAAAGTACATGAATCAATGTTATGTAATTCTCTCGGTAATGTCCAGATCTCTTCTAATTTGTAATCCGCCTAGAACCGCAAGGCACAGGCGGAATAGAAATCACTAATGTAATGTAATGTAATGTAATGTACTTAAATGTTTTGATCATGTCTCCCCTCTCCCTACGTTCCTCGAGAGTATAGAGCTGCAATTTGTTCAGTCTCTCTTTGTACGAGAGACCCTTGAGCCCCGAGATCATCCTGGTGGCCATCCGCTGAACCGATTCAATTCTGCGCACATCTTTACTGTAATGTGGCCTCCAGAATTGCACACAGTACTCCAGATGAGGTCTCACCATGGCCCTGTTACAACGGCATTATGACTTCAGGCTTTCGGCTAACGAAACTTCTATTGATACAACCCAATATCTGCCTTGCCTTAGATGAAGCTTTCTCCACTTGATTGGCAGTTTTCATGTCTGCACTGATGATTACTCCTAAATCTCGTTCTGCTGAAGTCCTAGTTAAAGTTTTTCCGTTCAAGAAGTACGTCCTGCATGGATTTCCGCTTCCGAGGTGCATGACCTTATATTTCTTAGCATTGAAGCCTAGCTGCCAGTTTGAGGACCAACTTTCCAATGTAAGCAGGTCCTGCGTCATATAATTCTGTAAACTGCATTCACTTACTATATTACATAGTTTGGCGTTACATACAAATCTGACTTAAGAACAGCTTTAAAAACATAACTTGTTCTTAACCCGGGGACTGCATGCATTTTAGAAACGGTTCTATACCAGTAGATCACTTTCTAAAATACTAGTGAGAATTGACACATCCTGACCTGGAAATTTCAGATTTGATTTGTGTATTCTTTCTAAAATCTGTCTTCACATGTCAGAGATACACGTGTTAACTTACAGTATTCTATGCTAATGTCTATTTCATTTGATATACCACCTTTCATAGGGTCAACAAAAAGCAGTTTACAATATAAACTCAGGGATAGAAAGGAATGTCATCATTCTAACTATTCTACTTCCTTAATATTGGGATCATATATTCTATCTGCATTGATTGTAAAGTGCAGGTAAGCTTTGGAGAGATTATTTGAGTCTTTGAAAAAAAAGAAGTGTTTTTTCCTGTTATTATCCATTCTGGCTCTCTGAACAATTAATTTTTGCACTTTGGGATTTTTCCATTCTGCCAACTACAAATTTGACACTATCACCAGCAGTCCTTGTTTATTTCTAGTAATGCCATTGTAGATATGTTAAAAAAAATAGCCATATTTGCTATTGATGCTATGAATTTATCTTAAGTACGAGGCTTAAATGAAAAGTAATGCCTCCACCCCCAAATTCAACAGATGGCCGCTACATGTGTTCACTCGCATCTCGGTGGCCGAGAAGTGGCAGCATGAAGAAGCTGTTTTACTATTGCTCACGAAACGGAGGCATGCAGTGAGCACTCGTCAGTACAGTTTAAGCAATGTGCTGCAGTCGAATTTCTGCCTGTTGAAGAAGTCCCTCCAATTGAAATTCACTTCCGCCAAAAAAAGCAGATTGAGCTCTGAGTGGGTAAAAGACCGCCAGATGTTGAGAGGAGTACAGTAAAACCTTGGATTGCAAGTAACTTGGCATGCAAGTGTTTTCCATATAAACAAAACATTTGATTAAATTTTAACTTGATATACAAGCAAGGTCTTGCAATACGAGTACATACAGTATTTTGTATTAAAGTTTTGGGTTGTGGAGTTTCCATTATTTCTTATGGGGAAATTTGCTTTGATATATACAAGTGTTTTGGATTACAAGCATGTTTTCGGAATGAATTATGCTCGCAAACCAAGGTTTTACTGTATAGGAATAAGGAATACAGAGTCAATGCTGAGCAATCACCAGAACTCCCAAGCAGAGGGGAGATTGTTGGTGTAAGCCTGGACCCAGGAAGAGTTCCTAGTGAGGAACTTAGTGGTTTGAAGGTGTCAGGCTCCTTCTCTGTCAGTATTCAAATCCTCCAGACGCAAAGCCCGTTTCTTTGAAGATGCTTTCAATTCCAAACTTCAAACCACCTTCTAAGCACCAATATCTGTCTTATCATTCCCTCTGCAATTCCCCCACCTGAGCGCAGTGTATTGATGCATCTTCTTATCGTTTGTCTGTCTTGACTAGATTGAAAGCTCTTTTGAGCAGGGACGGTCTCTTCTATGTTTTGATGTAAAGTGCGGCGTATGTCTAGTAGCACTATAGAAATGATTATTAATTAGTATTAGTATTAGTAGTAGTAGTAGTGGTACAGAACTTGAGCTAAGCTGATACAGGGTCCTACTAAGGAGCTATAGAGGATTTCCACATATACAAAAGATTGTCCAAGTTAATCGGTAAAGTTGGAGTTCAGTCTGCTCTTACTGAAGAGGGAAGGACAGAATTTTGGGTGGACGTCAGCTGGGCAGTAGTATAAAGAACATAAGAATTGCTGCTGCAGGGTCAGACCAGTGGTCCATCGTGCCCAGCAGTCTGCTCCCGCGGCGGCCCTTAGGTCAAAGACCAGTGCCCTAACTGAGTCTAGCCTTACCTGCGTATGTTCTGGTTCAGCAGGAACTTGTCTAACTTTGTCTTGAATCCCTGGAGAGTGTTTTCCCCTAGAACAGCCTCCAGAAGAGCGTTCCAGTTTTCTACCACTCTCTGGGTGAAGAAGAACTTCTTTACATTTGTACGGAATCGATCCCCTTTTAACTTTAGAGAGTGCCCTCTCGTTCTATCTACCTTGGAGAGGGTGAACAACCTGTCTTTATCTACTAAGTCTATTATTCCCTTCATTATCTTGAACATTTCAATCATGTCCCCTCTCAGTCTCCTCTTTTCAAGGGAGAAGAGGCCCAGTTTCTCTTTGAAAAGTCTCTTTCTCATGCCTACTACCACCATTGTATGCAAATCTCTCATATATATTCAATAAGACTATTTTTGTAAACCTGACCCATGGACAGCCTTAAAAAAACAGGGTTTAGAGGTTTTCTAGAAAGAGAGAATATAGTAAATGGGGAATATATGTCTTAGTGAATCAGCCTCCAGTATTTACAGCTATGGATCAGTGATAAGATTTTCTAGTTTTCCTAGATCTGGGTTTGAAATTAATAGGTACATCTCAGTAGCTTTCCTCGAACCCTTAACCCCATGAAGGGAATATAACCCTTGAAAGCCAATCAAAATGTATTAGATTAGTTCAATAACGATGTACTTATCTTATGTATGTCTGTACATTCCAGTAACCAAACAGTGACCAAATGACTTCATGTAAATATTTGGCAATGAAGGAGAAGAGAGAGGGCAGATAGGATATTAAGAGACAGAGATAAAAAAAAAAAAAGGAATAGATTACTCACTTGGCAACAAAATCCTCCCCCAGGACTTTAGACTTTCAAGTTCATTTGAACCTTAACAAACTTTACATTTCAAATCATATCTAGCAAGACAAGTGATAGGATTACATGGCTAAATCCATAAGCATTGATTTTGTCTCAGTTACAAATGCACACCACGCACTATTGGAAAATCTGCTCAGAAGATATGAGGATGGCATGCAGTACAGAGCAAGTAGCAAATGTTAGATAAATCTTTCCACTTAAAAAAAAAAAGTTTCCTAATTTGTTATTTTTGGATTATGAAATAAAAAGTTTAGGTGGTAAAAAAAAAAAAAAAGAAAAGACGCAGTGGCAGCAGATCAGAAGAAAAGACTTTTCAATAGATATTTGTTAAGAAACTACACGAACGAGACTCTGTTTTAAATGTAGTTTCTTAATAAATATCTGTTGAAAAGACTTTTCCTTCTAATCTACTTCTTATTCTTTTTATTGTACCATATTGGATCTTGCGGACTGGCTGCCCTGTTGCTTTTATGGGATAAAAAATGAAGGGCCTGATAGTCAAAGGATTTATGATCCTAACTCTGGAGCTCTTTTACTGAAATGCACTGGAATCTGAGTTTAACACTCTGTACTGCATGCTAAGTCCATATTCAATGCTGCACCTTTTGGGAACATTCCCTACATTTTTTAAAAAAATTTTAGGTTGTTTGCTAATGTTACCATTAGCATGCTGTATCTGAAGTGAGTTAAATGTGGAAGCACTTACTGAGGGATACACTAAAGTCAGCGATCGTTGCTAAACCTTTTTTACAGCTTTAGCGATGATTGCCGTGGCTACCAACCCAATGCACAAAACGGCCCACCGTGTGTTTTCCCCCCTCAATCGCCCATTTTCCGATCCGGCCATGCAAATTAGCTAAAACCCCATGCAAAATAGCCAAGCAATTGATGCACTAACATTGCTTGGCTATTTTGCATGGGGTTTTAGCGATCGTAAAAAATGAATGCTAACGCCTTAACCCAGTCACGCAATAACCTGCCATGAATTGTACATTGAATGCCCTTTTGAGAGTTCTGCTCATAAAATGGCTGCTTTGAAATTTTACTAGGGCTAAATGCATACATTAATATTTTAAATTTCACTGAACTCTTATATTTAGGAGCATAAAATTTGGGCAGCAACAGGGCAGATTTAGGGTGGGGAAAACACTTAGGAGCTTAGCCTCATAAATTATGCTCATAAATCCGGTCACAAGCATGAAATGTCTAAATTTATAAGCGTGCCTTTTAAGCTCCTAAATTACGATGTATTTTTGGCTGAAAATTTATTCTTCTAAGTTTGGTTGAAAATAGGGTACAAACTTAGGAGCCTAATGGAACTCAGCTTGCTTTTGACTACTAGGCCCTAAATAACTACCTTCCCCATGCACATACATATAAGCGTTTGATCAGAGGGTGTTACTTATTGTGTTGGCACTCCTTGTGCTCAGTGGAATTTCCTGACATGACAGCAGGTTTTAATGTCTTCTCGGACTGATATCACAGATAGTGTTTTCAGTGTTTATAGATCATGCCACCCCTACCCAACCAATAAAGAGTGAAATTAACTTTCTTCTCAAATTTCAGGTCAATGCGCTGGAATATAGATACCGCATCAAATTTCTCACACCTCTGACTCCCATCTTGTATCCCTCCATGCCCTTTTCCCCCCTCCCTCCTGGCTTGGAAGCCTTTATAAAACATTTCACACACAGACATACTCTTAACTCCAGCTCCCACGTAAGCATAGCCCTAAACTGCTACTTCCCACCCCTCCTAGCACAGTAACATGGGTACTAATGAAGTGTGCTTAACACAAGTCATTAGCTTCAATTAGAAAAGAACCAAATGATAACTATTCATTACTGTGATTCTAAACTCTGCATGGGTGAGGTTACTGGCTTGCGATAAGAAGCCATGTGTGAAAATTATGAAGACTCTACTTGTCCGGGGAGACACTGTCATGTTTACTGCAGTTTTTTATCATTGTGAGAATGATCCAATAAATACCACCCGTGAGTACATACATGAGCTGCAGGCAGGATCTGAGATTATTCAACCCAGATTAAGTTTTAGTAGATGACAGAAGTGCAGAACTCAAATTAAAATAGTGTAGGCTGAAGATGAAAAAGATATATGTAATGGAAGAATGGTCTCAACATTACAGGGCATTACAAGCAATGAAATACAGAACGTATTCTTAAGTTTCTGTCAGCACAGAAGCAAAGCAACCTCTATAATAAGGTTTCAGTATGCATATAACTGTATTGGGAACATTGCTAGGCTGAGCTAAAATTTCATGTATTTTAAACCCAGTAATGGTTTCATGTATATCTCTTGCATTATTATAGAAGCCAATTTTAAATATATTTTTAAAGGATTCTGAACAGATTGAACACAGTTCAGTATTAGAATGGCCACCGATGCATCCCTAGAATACAGGGCACATCCTTAGCAAAAGCCAAACCAAACATTATTATATTATATTATATTATTATATTATATTATATTATCTAATATAATAAAACGCTAGGCCGCGCATGCGCAGTTCCATCGCGTGGGTCCGTTTTCCGTGAGATGTACAGCATCTCAGATAGGAGTGCACATGCGCCCGAAACACTCTCTCTCCTCCCCCGAGACGGATGATCTTATGGGAATCAATGTTCTTTGCTCTGCCCTGCTCCTTGCCTTACTATATTTTTAAGTTGAAAGACCAGGCAGCGGCTCCTCTCAGGATCCCCACCTGCGTCGGAAGTCCAATGCAGTCGGGGATCTTGAGAGGAGCCGCCGTCGCCGTATCTTTCAACTTAAAAATATACTAAGGCAAGGAGCAGGGCAGAACGATCTTCAAAATGGCGGCAAATCGATCTCCGTTCCTCCGTGGGGGGGAGGGGGTCTGGGAGGAGAGGGATCGCGGCCACTCAGCACCCCCACGTAGGAGCCCAGCAACTTTCCGCTGTCCGGGACCTGACTCATTTGCCGCCGCCCCCCCCCTTCCCTTACCGCGGGCCCGACTGGCGATTCAAGCAGCGTGTGCTGCACTCTTCACACACTGCTTCGGGCCCTTCTACTGCCCTGATTTACTCTGGCACGTCCGGAGCAAATCAGGGCAGTAGAAGGGCCCGAAGCAGCGTGTGAAGAGTGCTGCACATGCTGCTTGAATCGCCATGTGTAGTCGGGCCCGCGGGAAGGGAAGGGGGGCGGCAAAGTACTCGGGCCCGCGTTTGTAGTCGCGACTGTGGGAAGGGAAAGAGGGTAGAGGAAACGCTAATGCAGGCACAGGGAACTGGTGTGGGGGGAGGGAAATTGAAGGGGGAGGGAATGCAGCTTTGCACAGACAGACAGAGGGAGGAAGGAAGACAGAAAGACAAGAAGAAAGACACAGGGGCAGGTGCACAGGAAACTGGTGTGGGGGGAGGAAATGCTGCTTTGGACATACAGACGGAGGAAGGGACACAGAAAGACAAGAAGAAAGACACAGGGGCAGGTGCGGGACAGCGGGAGTCGCGTCAGGAGGGGTGCGGGATGCCGCAGAGGGAACTTTTTCAATGGGTGCAACTGGGCGGCTGTTGGGAGCCTCTGATCACGGGCAGAGCAAGGTAAGTGTATCATAGGGATAAGAAGGAGAAGGGGGGAGAAAAAGAAAGGGACGCCTACTGCTGGACAGGGGAAGAAGGAAAGAGGTGCTGATGGACGGAGGGGGGGTGAAGAAAAAGGAACGAAGGCCTAATGTTGGACAGGGGGAGAAGGAAGGTGCTGCTGGACAGGGGGGAGGTAAAACAAAGGGAGAAGGGCTGCTGCTGCATAAGGAGACCTGTGAAGGAGTGATGGTGGACACAGGGGAGGTAAAAGGAAGGGAGAATGGACAGGGGGAGCAGGCAAGGGGTGGTGATAGACAGCCAAGGAAAAAGAAAGAAAGCGGCTAAGGAGAGAGAGAGAAAGAAATAAATAAAGAGAGACACACACACATATATTCTAGCACCCGTTAATGTAACGGGCTATAAGACTAGTATATATATATATATATTATATTATATTATATGCCTCCCTTCGTCCTTGGCAGAGAAGCCAGACAGGAAGTATATTGGGACAAAGTGAACATGTAATCCCAGGCTCTGCCCTTATACAATAGTACTAATTTACTCTGCATTAATATGCCTAAGGGGGTGCATAAGCATGGGCACCTAGTTACACTTCTCCCTCCGTATTCACGGTGATTGAAGGATGAACAGACCCGCAAATACAGAAAAACCGCAAATACTTTCTTAATTCCCTACCTGCACTGTAAACTGAGCCTTCTGTTGCTCTACTACCAGTAGCCGCTGCAGTTCTGCAGAATCTTGGGCACCACTTGCTTTTGCAGCGAAAGTGAAATCCAAGCTTGACCCGAAGTTCGACATTTCAACTAGGCACAACCTTCAATGGCGGAATCTTCCCTTCCCTCATTTGTGTTCCGAGCCTCATTCTAAACCATGGATCCGCTCCATTTCCTCCAGACGGTCAGTCAACACGTGTTTAGAATCAGGTCAACAGTGGACTGTACCATCTGTAGGATCTAGCGATGGGAGAGGGGGGAGAGTTTGGATTCTTATCTGCAGACATAAGGTGTTCGGGCAAGGCAGAATGCTTTATGTTTCTGTAAGGATCATACATATTTGTATTCTTCATTGCTAGTTCAACAAAACTTCATGATGCTGGTAAAAGTGAGCTTTATTTTCAACCCCTTTCCCCCCCCCCATCCTCTCCCTTCTCCGGGTAAGGCCTTCAGTAACATATTTTCTAGTAGCGGGCAGTATGTTTCTGGGTTTTCTAAAAACCACAAATAATTGAAATTGCGAGCGCAGAAACCGCAAATACGGTGGGAGAAGTGTATACCATTGCCCTTTATGGTACTCTAGAGTCAGTATATGGCACCCAAATTTAGGCAAGCAATAATATATAAGGGAGCAAACTTATTATTATCTAATACCCAAATTTAAGCACCAAAATAATGAGTACTGAGGGAGAAATTCTGTAAATGGCATCTAAAAGATAGGCGCTATATCTCTTGTCATTCACACTTAGGCGCCTATTACAGAATTATGCCTAACTTAAAACTTAGGTGCCTGTAATGTAGGCCTGTAGAGAATCATGCCTAGTGGTGCCTAAGTCCTTCTCTGCCCCTAAACATGGCTACTTTGGAGTTAGGCACCGCTAGGCACCATGCGACAGGTGCCCATCCTTTGTAGACTTGTGCTGAAGAAGATAGGCACCTATCACCCAATTAATTTTGATTTCTTTCAATTCTGAACTTGTTAAAGCTCATAACTGAAGCCAATTTACTAATTAAATTAGACACCTAACTTTAGGCGCTTCTTACAGAATTTTCCCTTGAGTGCTTCTCTAGGATCTGGCTGGGGCCTGACCTGGCTAACTAGTCAAGCCAAGTTTCTCTACTTCTCTGGTCATACTGTACTTGCCAGACAGAAAAAAAAAAAAACCCTCCTGCTTGTCCAGTGCTACCTGCACTTCTTCTGGTCCGTCACTCGAGGTGAAGGTAATCTACTTGGTCCTCTTGGAAAAAGCCCTGGAGGTACATGAATCAACTTCTTTGAAGCAGAAGCTCACATCCCATCACTGCCACAATATGTAAGGGCCTGAGAGGGTTCTTTGAAGTAAAACCTGTGCAAACACAGCCTGGACACACACTGAAAGTACAACAAAAGTTTTTATTGGTTCACAAATCCAGAGCCTGTTACTTCAATGAAGTTACAGTGTAATACTTTTAAAAACAATAGGAGGAAATATTTTTTCACTCAGAGAATAGTTAAGCTTTGGAATGCGTTGCCAGAGGACGTGGTAAGAGCTGTTAATTTAGCTGGTTTTAAAAAAGGACTGGACAAGTTCCTGGCGAAAAGTCCATAGTCTGCTATTGAGACATACATAGAGGAAACCACTGCTTGCCCTGGATTGGTGGCTTGGAATGCTGCTGCTATTTGGTTTTTTTTGCCAAGTACTTGTGACTTGGATTGACCTCCATGAAGATGGGAGACTGGGCTGGATGGACCATTGATCTGACACAGTAAGACTATTCTCATGTTCTTATAAAAAAAAAAAAAAAAATTTTACAGACCCCTTATAGCTTGCACAGTCTTCTCTACCACTGTAGCATTATACATTAATGAGTTGGGAGGAGGGAATCAATAAAAAAAAAGCAAGGGATTTTTTTTTCTTAGCTTCACTAAATCTTAACCTTAAAAAAACCTACCTAACAGACAGAGAACAAGTGGAAGCACCAGACGCTGCCTTTCCTCGGCTAAGCCTGCTACGTGCAGAGTCCTCAGACCTTTCCCCGTCTGACAGAGCCCCTTTTGGTGGTGGGATAAATAGCCTCTCTGTTATTTGATTGGAAAATGATGCTTCTATTTAGCTGATGCTTCATCAATGCTTGGCTGGATGTAAAACTGAGAGCGAGCTGCTTCCCCAGGGTGCAGTGCTCTTGATGGGTTAGCTGTCAAACGCTCCATTGTCCAAATTACACTGCTACTGTAGATTTCCTGCTAAGAAACAATTTACTGCGGCACTGTGCCATCAGTCTTACGAGCTGTGGTGCAGTTAGTTTTCAGGTATCAAAAGCTGATTAACTTACTGGAGACATACAAGCACTTCTCACTGGAACTTTCACAAAATTAGGCAGAAATTCTACTCTGCCCTTGGTCAGTGTGGGGGATACGATGATGGGAACATATGAACCCATCTAGTGTGCATTTGATGATCTCAAATGAAAAACTGCTGGAGATTAAGCAGTGCAGTTACAGTAAGGGCATGGCGACCACATTGATTCATTCCAAAAAGTACAAAGCATCTACATCTTTGTTAACGTTTTTTGCTAACAGCTCTTGAGGAGCAGAGAAGTAGCCTTCCTCTTCCCCTATAGTGCTACTACTTCCATAGTGCTACAAGATAAATGCAGCAATGTACAGACATAAAATAGAGACAATTCCAACTCAGCTGAGCTTACCATCTACAGTAGTTAAGACACACAGACAAGTCAATTTCTATTAATCACTTAAGCATTACAGCAAAAATATGGGTTAGAGCCAGTGGCGTACCAAGAGCAGGGTGGGGTTGGGGGGCAGACCGCCAAGGGTGCAAGCATGAGGGGGTGGGGGTTCCCGGCCTTGGAGTCATGGTCCAGGAACTTCCGCTTCTCACAGCCTGGCTTTAAGGCTCTGGGTGGTCCCCGTGGCCCAGCATGTTCTCACCCTTCTCTCCTGGCCAGTCCGATGTCACCTTTACCTTTCATCAAGCTGAAAAAACTGCCGGCCTCGGCAGTGATTCAGTGGCATTGCCCATGACTCCCCTTCCTCCTTTCCACGTCAGCCTGATCTTTCTCCAATGACGCAACTTCCTGTTTCCGTCTGGGTGGACCACGACAAATGAAAGCAGGAAGGGGAGCGCTGTGGGCAACATCGCTGAATCACTACCGAGGCCGGCAGCTTTTTCAGCTTGACGGAAGGTAAAGGCGACATCGGACCGGCCAGGAGAGAATATGTTGGGCCTGGACTAACTGGGCTTTTTTTTTTTTTAAGTATAATGTGGAGGGGGGGGGGGATGTTAAAAATGATCTGCCCCGGGTGTCACATACCCTAGGTACGCCACTGGTTAGAGCATCAGTCTGAGAACCCAGGAATCCAGGGTTGAAGTCCCAGTTCTCCCTCTGCACCCTGGGGCAAGTCCATTGCCTCAGGTACAGCTTAGAGTGTGAAGCCCTCTAGGATAGGGTAATATCTACTGAATGCCTGCTGCTTGAGCTGGCCTGGCTCCCTCTGAAATCCTGTCTGGGTCGTGGGGCCAGGAAGTGATGTCAGAGGGAAAGCCAACATGGGTGCGAGCAGCAGGCCAGATAAGCTGTTCGCGCTGATGAAGATTTAAAGAGGTACAGGGTTGGTAAGGGAGGGCATGAGTGTGGTGTGTGCGTGGGGGAGGGGGAGAGAGAAGGGCACAGGGGCGCCAACTCCCCAGGTGTCTCCTACTCTTGTTACACCACTGAATCCAAACCCAAAACTCTTGACTAGACTCGTATTTCCTATATTATCAAACATTGAAATCTCTCTGGGCAGTCACAGTGCACATGCATTGACTCATTTTGCAATGGTAAAAGAGTAATAATGAGCGGCAAGTGACTGCTGACCTCATTCAGGAGCTAAGTCATTATTTTACTTTGGTTGGCTTGCTAGTCTGGGGAGTGCAGGATTACTGCATAAGCTTCAATTAATTTCAAGTTAGGAATAATGTAAATTATGTTAGAATTTATGATATGCAAAAAATAAAGTGGTGCTCAGAAGAATTTATAGCAGGGGGATATTTGCCACATTGACAAATAAAAATAATCACATCTTGTGCTTAAAAAATGAAGTACAGAATCCCTGAAAAGCCGCATAAATTCTCATTGCATGTCTTTATACAGTAGATTGACTGAACACCTTATCAGCTTTATTGTAATATGTATGACTCTCTCTTTTCAGATATGTGGAGGGGCATTTTCAGTATGATGTCTAAATCCACTTTTGGACATTTGGGGAAAAACATCCAAAAATCCAGTAGAGAAAATGTCTTTTTGTTTTGAAAATGGCCATTTCCGGGGCAATCTATCATTTTAAACTATTAAAACAACCATCCCCCCCCCCCCAACTAAACAAAAACCTGTCCAAATGAAAAATGCACAAAAACAAGCCATTGGGACGAAGGAGGGGGCCAGTATTCTTAGCAGACTGGTCACTCAGACTCAGAGTGGCCACTCAGCAGAGCAGTGGAGAAGTGGATTCAAAAAGTTTTTACTAAAGTGGTGTTGTCTCAAAAATGCTCAAAATCATTTAAAGATGTTGCCAACACCACCTCAGAAAAAACTTTTTGAATCTACTAATCGGTTCCCTGACGCAGGATTGAAACGGGCCACGTCAGAAACCTGCAATTTAAGATAAGGTTTTATTTTGTAATTTTCAACTCCATGAGAATGTGAAAGACTGTGGGAACACAGCATAATGAAAATTTTGATATCAATTGAAATATATCAATATGCGATGATTGGGTGGTGAGGCGACATTCTTGGGGTTCACCCCTTGATTTTGCCTCTATGTCTCTGAGCATATTTTTTTTCTATTATAAGCTGATATGACCTTTTAGAGAAGGAATATTTGAATATTAAAGAGTGATTTTATATTAGATTTTCCATATTTTCTTTAATCACTCACATAATATAGAGTACCAAGCCTATGGTCTCCCTTATTTATTTGACTGAGTTTGCACCACAATAGTAGCATTTAAAACATCATATAAGAAAGGTTGATAGCAATCCATAATCCTAGTCTCATGCATTTGTATCCCAATAATCTCATGCCTCCCTGTCATGTCCAAATTTGACACCTGCAAACACAGGTCACACCCAGTTTATACATTCATACAGCACACCCAGTCACTTCACACACGCGTTCTCAGTTAGCCAAAATATTTCGAGACCACTACAT